>NW_007726792.1:49831-51458 GCF_000696425.1 Galeopterus variegatus | reverse complement strand
GGGAGCACCGCCGCGCTTCCCAAGCGGCACACTTATCCAGTGCGCCACCGGGCCGGCCCTAAAGATTATATTTCTTAAACTGTCTAATCAAACATTTTACTACTAGCACTAAGAAGAAGACACTAAATAAATGTCCTCTCATTAATCTCAATATATTCCACTTTTAAGAAATTATTGAGACAAATCGGGTTATTTGGAAGTAAATCCTCTATTTTCGCTGATATGGATGTGAATGATGACTTCTACTGCTTACTAGATAACAATTCCCTTTCCTTCGGAGAAATCTATGCAGTAATCTCCTCTGGGAGATTCTGGGTCCCAGGCCCCTAACTACTGTGAAATATTAAAAATTACAGTGGGAATTCCATGTGGGAGCTAGATTATAGCAAGAAATTGGAATGGGCTACCTAAGATAGATCCTATTTATGAACAATAATCCATTTCACCCTACACTCAACAAAAGGGAGGGATGGAAAGGTTATCTGTGGGCACCTGTCTGAGCATGTATCTGTATGGTTCCCTCAAAGTTCTTAAGCACCACTCTTTGAAATACATGTTACAATCTGTAATATGCCCCCGTGACATAGAAAAAACTTATTAAATACACTCATGTAGTTTCCCATAATAACAAACTTCTGAGTTAAAACACTGCCATAGTTTTCTCAATCACTATGTACAAAACAATAGTCTTAAGATAAATCTATCTGGAAAACCAAAATCTGGACATTAAGGAAATAATTGTAATATATTAATTCTGAATCATTATAAGTATGACAATAGTTTTCTTTCTCAACTTACTTTTACACTGTTTTATTTCTATTTTGTCCCCAATAATGTCATCATTTTAAGAACTAAATTAAACATAACCGTAGGAGAGCCTCTTCCTGTTTCTGTATTTAGGCTTTTCTTTAATACTCTTTCAGGAAGTATTTAGTGAAGCTGTATAGTATAGTAGTTAGCATGGGCTTTGGAGTCAGACAGAATTAGACTCAAATTCTGTTCAGCTATTAATATAACTCAGGTAGCCACTCGAAGTTCCACTTTCTTTCTCCATTTAACAGGGAGAGCTGCAACCAAAATGAGAATGTGTCTGAAGCACACTGCACAGAGCCAGTTACATAGCAATTACTCAATACCCAGTAGCTATTATTTTATACATATAAACATATACACACATTGAAAAAATCTAGAAAATGAAAAAAGAATCCTTAATCCTACCACCCTACTAATACAAACATGATGGCCAGCAACGGAGTCAGCAACAGAGCCAGCCTGCCGCCTGCCTGGGGGTCCTGAGACTTAGGGGCCCTGGGCCTCCACCCCACCCCTGCCGCTGCACCTCCTGGCCAGCAACAGAGCCGGCCTGATGCCCAGGGGTACTGAGAGAGGGGCCGGGCCGTGGGCCTTAGGCTTCCCTGCCACACATCCAGGCCAGCATCGGAACCAGCCGACGCCTGGGATCCTGAGACAGGGGCCAGGCCAGCCCTGCCCCCGCCTGCAACCAGATCCTAGAATGTACTTATTAACCAATTGTGTTTCTTTGACGTGTGTGACTTATCTGCTCATGTCCTTCACCAAATTTCTGCTTAGGTTTTTCTAATTCATTGTAGAGTCCTTTTTGCAATTA
>NW_007726792.1:24917-49208 GCF_000696425.1 Galeopterus variegatus | reverse complement strand
GCAACCAGATCCTAGAATGTACTTATTAACCAATTGTGTTTCTTTGACGTGTGTGACTTATCTGCTCATGTCCTTCACCAAATTTCTGCTTAGGTTTTTCTAATTCATTGTAGAGTCCTTTTTGCAATTAAGATGTTAATCTTTGTGTCAAAAAAAAAAGAGAGAGTAGAATAATGGTTATTCTATTATTCTGGGAGGGTAGGAGGGCTCGGGGTTGGGGGGAAGATTAGGAATGAACTAATGCGGACAAAACTATGCTATCAGCCCTAAGTGAATCATTGTGCAGGATATGCATGTACTGAAACAATACACTGTACCCCACAAAAGTAAACATAAATAAAATTGAATTCAAAAACTCTTATTTGTAGATTCTTATAATTATGTGTAAAGCTACTCGACCACGCCAGTTGTCGTGCTCTTTTACCTGCCTCTTTTACGTGCTCTTTTTACTCTACCTCCAGGAGGCCAGTAATCCTGCACCGACTGGGCCGATTGTTGAGCTAGGGCTGGGTCTGGAGCTCCCAGACCCCTCAAGCCCGTTCACAGACTGGGTCACAAACCTTTCACATGCCAGGGTGGGTCACCAGACCCCTTACGCGCCAGGCTGGATCACCAGATGCCTCACACACAGGTTTATGAGCTAGGTAACTGGCAAACAGGTCCTTGGAAGGGGCAGGTTAGAAAGCATGGCTGCGCCCTCAGTGGCTGCAAGAGGCAGTGAAGTCCAGCCAAGGTGGCGGCACCGCGCAGGCGCACTAACTCCAGCCACACACAACCTGCCCACGAAGAATGCTGCACTGCCCCCAACCTGCCCCGAGGCGAGGGGGTCTGATTAAATTATTCTGTTTTCCCAACAATTATGATATACAATTTTATCTTTTTAAATATTATAATTACTTTTCCATGTTATCATGTAGGATTCATAATTCCTTTTTAAATTTGTTGCATGAGATTCCATTAAGTAGACTACCATAATTTAACCACTAAATTTGTCAAATATTTGAGGTGTTTTAATATTACAAATCCAACAGTAACATTTTCATGAATGTAGCCTTTTCATTCTGAGGGATACTCTCCTCAAGATGAATTCCCAAAGCAGGCTTTTTAGGATAAGAACGAATTTTTTTATGACTTAGATTAGGTTTGCCAAGCTGCTTTCCACAGGTTTCCCCAATTTGTAGATCCTTCACAAATGTGCATAAACATCATAATGTCCTCTCCAGCCTTCAGTATTAATACTAATATCTTACATTTACTGAGTACTCACTGTATGCCAAGCACTGGTCTAACCCTTTACATATATTATTTCATCATCCTTACAACAAATCTCTGAAGTAGCTACTATTATTTACCCTCCTTTGCAGATAAGGAAGTTAAGGTTCAGAAAGTTTAAAAGCCTTGTCCAACCTCACACAGCAACTAAATGGTAATACTTGGACTCAAACTCAGATCTTAACTAATGCCACAGTGCTCTTAACCACTTGGCTATATTGCTGCTTTACTCTCCCTTCCCCACCCCCCATCCCCCAGTAATAATGGGTGGAAAAAGATATATTCATTATATTTAATATGCAGTTCATTGATTATGATCATTTTTACATACATTTGTTAAAAAACGATTTTCTTCTATGTTGTTTGTTCATAAGCAACTTCTCTTAAGTGGTGGGCCAATTCTGTTCCCTCTATTTTTTACTAATTGGATATGTCTGCACAACCTTCTCACAAGAGGCCCAGGTCCCTTCTTGACGACTTCACTGAAATGTCAGTTTATAGGAGAAAGCACCCCTTCTCTTCCTCCTCTTTCTTGCCCAATATGAGCAGAATACAAATATTTTCTAGAAAGTTATGTCCGTATCTTTTCAACATCACTCACTCATGTGTTACGGCTCCTGGCCACTTCAGAATATCCTGTCACAAGTAAGAGTGAAGCCCCAATGACCCCATGAGGGTTGACAAACTAAAATAATTTTTTTTAACTGCACCAATTTATCAAAGCCTTTGAGAATCAATCCCACTCCCCCATTCCCCTGGCACCTCTTTTCTCTCTTTTCTTCCTCATCCTGCCTTCAAATTTCCCTTCTGCTAGCTAAGACTGAAATATATAGGATTTTTGTGAACATGTGATCCAAACAACTTGGTCATTATTCAAAACTTATCTCTCATAATGTGCAGAAACGTCATCAAAACCTCATCTATGGTTTACCAAACAAAATCGGATTTAAATCTAAATTTTAATAATCCTATTTTAATGTATGCTCCATTACCTGCATTATGTCTTGCAATATATCCAAGTGCCCAGGCTGCAGCTTCCTTGACTCCGGGGTCAAAATCTTCCAAGCATATCACCAGTGTATCCAGTGCTCCACAGTCAACCACTGCCTGAGCCAGCTGAGGAGAGTGTTTACCAACTGCTCGTAACACAAAGGCCGCTGCTTTCTTGTAAAAACGCTACAAAGGTAAAACACACAAAACCCAAAATGCATCGAGCACTTCCATAACCAAAATCTAAAACAGACCAAAACCAACTTAAAAATGGCATTAATATAAGTAAGGCCCAACAGCTTTTGAATACAAAAGATGAAAAACTCCTGTAAAATCATTTTGGTTATTTTATGTTACCCCATTGCTTTTGCTCAATAACTAAACAGAAAACAAGGTGTTAAATTACATTTCAAATGTTTACTCTGAAGCATGCATTTGGAAATTGTAAAACAAAATATAAACATTATACTTTCTACAAATTCATAAAATAATGAGATTTTATGTATCTGCATTACACTGAAATGTATTGTTTGACCCATGGGAACTCTTAGATTGTTAGCATGTGCAACTAACCTCGCTGTCAACCGACTAATTCATTTCCTTCACTTGACCTCAGTGGGTAAGCATGGTAGGCCTTTCATGACCTCAACTAATCTTTCTGGTTTCCCGAGTTATCCTGAGATAACAACCATGTTCCAAAATGTACTTACCAATCATCAAATAAAAATAAAGGCAAAACGTTTGTGATATATCTAAAAACTTTTCCTGGTAAATAAATTAGCCAAACAATGGGATATAAATATCCCCTCTAGAAATGCTTCTTTAAAAAGACAAAGCAAATTAAGTACCATTATGCAAATTTTAAATAGTTTTATACTTATAATATTTCCTATATATAAACCTTATCTAATTAAGGAATAAGAAAATGAAACTAAAACACAAGACTAACATGTTTCTCTAAATATTGCTAAAAAAAATTAAATGTATAGGAAAGCTTTGGCTGAAAGACTCACTATTGTTCTATGGTTAGCATAATGACACAGCGATGGTCTCCTAACTCTTTCTTTTATTAATAAAACCAAATTATCCTGTTTTACATTCTGAGTTTCTATTTCTTTATAGTGACTACTAAAAAGTGACTAGGTAGCTACACTCACTATTGTTCTATGGTTAGCATAATGACACAGCGATGGTCTCCTAACTCTTTCTTTTATTAATAAAACCAAATTATCCCCTGTTTTACATTCTGAGTTTCTATTTCTTTATAGTGACTACTAAAAAGTGACTAGGTAGCTACAGCACCTGTTTTGAAAGCATTCTATTTACTTAGGCTAAAATACTGATACAATAAAAATTATAGGAGAGAGAAAATATATCAGGTATATTTTTAGCACATTATACCTAAAAATTAATATATGTTGCTAATAAAAGAAGTATGCTGTGTTAGTACTGATGTTTTAATTGGATATATCTTTTTTAGTTTCTTAAATTATATCAGTAACCAAATTTCTAGTAATTTATTGTAAAAATTAGGGTGGAATTAAATTTCTGTAGATTATTTTCCTATAATTGTGGAAAAATAATGGTGATATATTTCTTGTCATTACATTAAGCTAATTTGACTTTTTATACTGCAAAATTGGCAAATTTACAATTTATACGTATCAACAGGCACTACTAATTACATTGCCTATAATTCACACTTTCTGATCTCATTCCCTCTTTCTCCTAATTTCCAATTCCCCCAAATTCCTAACACTCTTCTCTCCTATTCCTTGCCAAAGAATTGCCTTAAAAAAAAAAAAAAAAGCAAAAGCAAAACCACAGGACTTTGTACCTCATAAACAGGAGATTACATCTCCTGTGAGAATGATTTAAAGTCTGGTAGGGGAAGGAGACACGCTGGAATAATGCTTCCCGTTCTCACTGACTCCCCACTTTTCTGTCCCAGTACTTTTTTTTTTTATCTCTTTACAGCTAGTGGAATTCATTCATACTGAGAACCTTCTGTGTGGGATAACAAAATATACCTGCTCTCAAAACAAAGAGTTAAGAGTCCAGGAGGAAGAAAGTCTAACAGTATTTGATGACAGAAGGAATATCCACAAGAAAAGTAAAATTCCTGTGACTCCCTGTAGAGCTATAATAGGCATTAGTAAATGACTCTCCAGTCTATAAAAATAAGGCAAATTTCTGCACAATTAGGATTTATTTTTTTATTCTGGTAAAATATACATAACATAAAATTTGCCATTTTAACCATTTTAAAGTACAGAATTCAGTGGCATTTAGTGCATTCACAATGTTGTGCAGTCTAGTTCCAAAATATTTTCATCACTCCAAAAGCAAACACCTTACAAGTTAAGCACTCTTGCCCCAGTCCCTTCTCCCCCAGCCCCTGGCAACCACTAATCTGCTTCCGTCTCTATGGATTTGCATATTCTGAATATCTCATATAAATAGCATCATACAATATGTGGCCTTTTGTTTCTGGCTTTTTTACTTAATATAGCAATGTTTTTAAGGTTCATCCATGTTGTAGTATTTATCAGTACTTTATTCCTTTTTATGACTGAATAATAGTCTACTGTAAAGATATACAACAGTTTGCTCATCTGTTCATCTATTGATTAACTTGGGTTGCCTCTACCTTTTGGCTACTGTGAATAATGCTGCTATGAACATTTGTGTACAAGTTTTGTTTGAGCACCTGTTTTCAATTCTTTTGGATAAGTAGGAGTAGAATTGTTGAGTCACATGGTAACAATGTTTAACTTATTGCCTACCTACCAAACTGGTTTTCACAGCAGCTGTACCATTTTATATTCCTACCAGCAATGTATGAGGGTTCCAATTTCCCCATATCTTCACCAACACTTGTTACTTTCCTTTTTTTCTTTATTATGATGTCCGTCCTAGTAGGTGTAAAGAGTTATCTCACTGTGGTTTTGATTTGCATTTCCTAATGATTCATGCTGGTTAGTATCTTTTCATATGCTTGTTGGCCATTTGTGGATATTCTTTGAAAAAATATCTGGGCGAGTCCATTGCCCATTTTTCACTTGGGTTATTTGTCTTTTTATTGCACAAATAGGGATTAAAGCTTAAAGATATGTCAAGAAAGATAGATCCCTAGGTTATGATAAACCACTAGAATGGAATGAACAGTCCAAGACTCTACCTTCGGGAGGTCCTTAACTATTGTGGAAACCAAATAGGTGGCACTGTGTAGAAATATGGAGTGGCACTGGATAGGAGGAGAAAACAATTGGGGCACTCTTAGACGTGCTTGAAACAGCTGACATGTTTGTACTTGGTTAAAAAAAAATGCTTTTTCAGATCTTCCATTACATACAATCTCTTCCTGCTTTTGGTTGCTTCAAGGCTTTCTCTCACTGCTTCCATTGACCAGATTTCACCTGCATATAAGAATTGCTGAAAGCAGCTATTTATTTGCCTGGGGCCCTACACATCTCCCTGAGACAGATCCTACAGCTTTGTCTAAAACTCTCACAGAAATACTGCTTTATATATAATTCCCCCCCCCAAAATTTTAAATCTATTTTCTCTTTATATTAACAGTAATGGAGAAAAGCCACATATCAGCTCCAAAGCACAATACTACAGAGATATTATTATGTGCAGTTTAGAGAATTAAGGTTATATTAAAACCCAAATAATTTGAATGCCTAGAAGCTTGCAACTGTACCCAAACTATCAAATTTTTCAAAATATAAAACAAAAAACACATAACTTATTAAAAAAAATTCTTACATTCTGTTCTGCCAACGAATAAACGAGCTGTGGAAGAATGTCCCCCTTGACAACTGCTTCTGCGAGGTCATCATTATAATTGGCCAGTCTCCCAAGAGCCAAAGCAGCAGTCTGTTGAATTGTTGGGACCACATCCAGAAGAAGAGGCCTCAGCAAAGACATTACACCTGATTTAAATTATGAAAAAACACAACTCAACAATATTTAAATTAAAAAGCAAACATACAATTCAGCATATATGTAGAAAGGAAAATTAAGAAAAAAAACCCAGTAAAAACAAAAATGTTATCCACTAAAAACTAATGGGATATTTAGAAGCATCTAACTGGCCAAGACACAGAATAATACAAGCTGTAATTATTGAGTAAGATGCATAGCTTAGAAATAAGAAAGGCTTTTGAGTTAGGTAAGAGTTTAAATCCCTCATTCAGCAGCTACTAGCTATGTGACCTGACAGGACTGTTGTGAGGAATGCAGAGATAGGTTGTAGAGTGTATGGTATAATGCCTAGCACACAGCAGACAGGAAAGAAAAAAAAAAAGTAGGTTTTTTTTCTCTCCAGCCTTTGCAAATCCTATCGTTCAAGGCTCATTTCAGGTCCTTTCTTCTCAATGAAGTCTATTGGTTATTTTCTCTTATTCCAACTAAACTATAGTTTATTAAAGAAATCTTATCAGGATCTATCTCAGAGCTGAGGGAGCTAGGAGAGCCATTTGACTAGGGCCTCACATTCATGAAAGTCTGCATGAGTGTTATCCAATACATTCCCTGAAATAAGAAGGTATATTGTATTAATAGCTCTCATAATATTCATCCTAGGGGTGAATACATAGTAGGTATATAATCATCATCACCACAACAACACTAATGAAAGTAGCTTATATTTACCAAGCACTTATGTGCAAGCATTGGTCCAAGAATTTTTTCTGTGTTAATTTTACTTAACTAACTCTCATAACAAGCCTATGAAGTAAGCCCTAGTATTATGTCCATTTTACAGATGAGGAAATTGAGGCTGAGAAAAGTTAAGTAAATTGTCACATAACTAGTAAATGGTAGAACAAGATTAGAATTCAGACATTATTGATAATTGTTAAATAAAGAGTAAGGTTGAAAATTGAGGAGGTAAGGAAAAGGAGACCAATAATAATTGCATTTTGCTCATTTTACTGGATATTACAATTCTTTATATTAACTTCGCCATACTATAAAATCTGCAAAATAGTCAATTGCTATTTCTGCTTCAATGATGCTATTTTAGTTTAAGGTTACAAGAAGGGTAATGACACAATTCAAACTGGAACAAAGTGTCCCTTGGCTTTCTAAACTTAATTTACACCAGGCTATTCAACTTGGTGTCATTACATCTTTTCATTAAACATATGTCTCAATCATACATAAAAGCAAGTATTATCAATATTCTTTTACAATGTTATATCTAGAAACATTTGAAATAGAATTAAAACAAACATTTACAATAACACGTACAATTAAACCAAAATAAGAGAAACAGTACAATATAAGCAGAGAATAATGAGGCGTACCACAGCCACATTTAATGATGTGACCTGTGGCTATTCCTAGTCCCCAGTGTCATTTAGTCATCATTTTTATCTCTATGTTGTCTAGATTAGGTCATCATCTATAAGGCCACAGTTGCAAGTGTGAATCCAACCAGCTCAGGCTGGTTGGCTCTGCAGGCGCACAGGGTTCCTGCTCTCTCTTGGGTTGTAGCTCGGGTTAAACAAACCTCATGTTTATGGGCGTTGCTTATATTATCATCTATATTTTTTGATAGAAATAACTTCTGAAATATCTCACAAAAAAGGTTTAAAGTAATAGAATGACTTCCAAATGATAACACAGGTTATTTCTGGAAACCTGGGTTTAAAAGAATTTGTCGATTTCTTCCTTGTAATTTTCTTTATTACTTGATTTTTTGTTGTTTTACCATGGTAAAATATAAATAACATAAAAGTAACCATTTTAACCATTTTTTTTTTTTTTTGTCCTTTTTGAGACCAGCCACACTGCGCTCAGCAATTGAGCACACCGGCCATCCCTATATAGGATCCGAACCCGGCGGGAGCGCCGCTGCGCTCCCAGCGCCGCACTCTCCTGAGTGCGCCACGGGCTCAGCCCATTTTAACCATTTTTAAGTATACAATCCAGTGGCATTAAGTACAGTAGTCTCCCCTTATCCTTGGGGGATACACTCTAAGACACCCAGTGGATGTCTGAAATTGCAGATAGTACTGAACCCTATATACACTATGCTTTTTCCTAAACAGGGATACTTCAAAAAGTTTGTGGAAGGATAGAATTAAAAGATAATATGGGCTGGCTAGTTAGCTTGGTTGGTTAGAGCACAGCTTTGCAACACCAAGGTCAGGGGTGCAGATCCCCACAACAGCCAGTTGGTTAGAGTGTGGTGCTGATAACACCAAGGTTCAGGGTTCAATCCCTGTCCCAGCCAGCCACCAAGGGAAAAAAAAAAGATAATATGTATCTTTCCATGAACTTTTTGAAAACCCCTCATACATACATACCTATGATAAAGCTTAATTTATAAATTAGGCACAGTAAGAGATTAACAATATAATAATAAAATAGAACAATTATAATAATATGCCAGCATCACTACTCTGGCACTTTGGGACCATTATAAAGTAAAATAAGGGTGGGAAGGAGCGGGACAGCGTGAGATTTCATCATGCTACTCAGAATGGAATTATTTATTTCTGGAATTTTCCGTTTAATATTTTTGAACCTCTGTTGACTGCAGGTAACCGAAACTGCAGATTAGGGGAGACTACTGTATATATTCATAAAGTTATGCAACCATCACCAATATATAAGAACTGCCAAACTGTTTTCCACAGCGGCTGTGTCATTTTACATTCCCAGCAGCAAAGCACAAGAGTTCCAATTTCTCTACATGCTCACCTACACTTATTTTCCATTTTTTAAAATAATAGCCATCTTAATGGGTATGAAGTAGCACCTCATTGTGGTTTTGATTTGCATTTTCTTTGCACTAATGATGCTGAGCATCTTTTCGTGTGCTTATTGGCCATTTGTACATCTTCTTTGGATAAATGTCTATTCAAGTCCTCTGCCCGTTTTTGAATTGGGTTGTTTTTGTTGTTGTTGTTGTTTTTGAGTATTACTTGGTATTTTTATAATGAATATGCACCATTTTAATTAAAATAAGCCAATACACTAAAAAAGAAAACCTAAGTTTGTTAACATATATTTAAAGTTCCATAATAAATGCATTAATGAAGCCAAAAAACATAAAGTTTGCTTAGAATTATTTTATTTTTTGGCAACTGGTCAGTGTGGGGATCTGAACCCTTACCTTGGTGTTATCAGCACCATGCTCTAACTGGCCAGCCCCCTGGAATAATTTTTTAAAAATCACAATTAGGTTTCATGTTACTTTTTTTTCCTGATGATTCTGGTATTTCCTTTTTTTTCTTTTCTTTTCTTCTTTTTTTTTTTCCCCCCACTTGATATATTTATGTGAAGGCAGTGGTTTACTGTCTTGAAATATAATTAGTAAATCAATCCATACTGGGTTATTCATATTGTATTATATTTGGAATTAAATCTAAAGAACTTTGAATTATTATGTTAAGAATTTGAAGAGTGAATTAATTTATCTGGGGTTATAATATTTAATTTAATTATAAGTGTTTATTGTTAGTCATGATATTTAACCAATTCATCACAAAACCCCCAATTTTGAAAAATTTCAGTTTATAATTTAGAAGTAAAGTATTTTACCCTCAAAAAATATATTTCACTAGTCCATATATTCAAAAGAATTTTATTATTTACATGTTTTCTCCATTTTTCTACTGCATCTGGCTCATGAAATATAAGGCCAATAAAATGACTCAATTATTTTACTTCTATGTCTATATCACAGTTAGTCTTCTATGTTGCTGCTTCTGCTCTATCATAATTTTCCTATATACCTTAGTTCAGACAGTAGCACAATGTAAATTTTAAAAATTTTTTTAAATCTCTAAAATCATAAAAGTGAAAGCTAAGTGTCAGTTTGAAATATCTTTGTTTGAATAACCTGATTCTATAAATAACCTTGAATAAAGTCATTTTTATGGGGAAAGAAAATAAATTCTCAAAAATACTGCCCAAATTTCTAGTCCTTAAGTTGCCTCTTAGTGCTTCATAATTATCAGTCCCCAGGTGCTTCTCTTTCTCTAAAGGGCCACAGATCAAGCATAAGACTTTGTTATTCTAGTTATAGGTTGTTCCTAAAAATACAGATAAAGATGCAAGAGGAACTACATGAAAATGACTAAATGAAAAAGAAAGTTAGGAAGGAAGCTAACATATAAAAAGAAATTGTACCTGCCTGTCCATTAGGAATCCAGAGATCTGTGGTGAATGAATGCATGAAAATTTAGAGTCCATAAATTACAGCAGTCTGAATAGGTACTACAATATCTGATAAACAAGGCCTCTAGTGAGGAGCTAATGACATCACTGTGGTCTCCACTGAAGGACCCAACATATACTAGCGACTATTATATCCAATAATAAAAACAATAGTTCATATATTGTACTCTAATATCTGTAAGACAATTCTGTCTATTCTATAAAAACTGATAAAATGGTATAAAAACATTCTTAAAATTTAACTTAAGAACAAATCTTTACAATGTACCCCCACCCCCCACCCCCCCACACACACAACTTATAGCTTGAGTTCCTTTTTCTATTTTTTTTTTGTTCTAGTGCCATACTGGAAACATTGCAATCCAGTTATGCAGAAAAAAAAAAATTACCCAAAACCAAATATCCTCACTGATCCTGTCTACAGGCATTCATTCAAAAAATATATCAGGGTTAACCAAATGGCAAGCAACAGGAATACACATATGAGTTAAGGCAGTGCCTACTGTCAAAAGATGACTAATATACTGAAGGAGATCATAAAATAGCCTTAAAATAATCACAACTCTCTTACTTAATTCTTTAAAACACAATGTAGGCCAAATTACTTTGATTTTGCATGCCAATGGCATATAGGAATCATCAAGAAGAAATGTCAAACATTTCCAATGACAAAAAAACACCAATTTATTCTCATATTACATGCATGTAATTTATATACATATTACTTCAATCTGCTGTGTTTTTAAAAGATATTTAACATCTCAGCTTTGTTCATTTAAAAAGAAGTAACTGCAAACTGGGCCTTTGGTCCATTTAACTCATAGTAAAGACTTCCTGTTGTCCTGGTTACCTCTTACCTGCTTAGTTTTGTTTTTTAGTTTTTTTAACCTTATTAAATTTTTTATCGAGGTAAAATATACATAACAAAATTTATCATTTTAGCCATTTTTAAGTGTGCAATTCAGTGGAGTTAAGTACATTCATATTCACGATGGTGTGCAACCACCACCACCATCCATTCACAGAACTTCGTCATTCCTAACAGAAACTCTACACCCCATTAAACGATAACTCCCTACTTCCCCCTTCTCCATCCAGCCCTTGGTAATCTCTATTCTACTCTCTGTCTCTCTGATTTTGACTAGTCTAAGTACCTCATATAAGTGGAAACATACAATACTTGTCCTTTTTTTTATCAGGCTTTTCTCAGCATGTTTTCAGGTTTCATTCATGTTCTCACATGTATCAGAATTTCATTCCTTTTTAAGGCTGAATAATTTTCCACTGTATGTATATAGCACATTTTGTTTATCTGTTGATCTGCTGATGAACACATGGGCTTTGTCCACCTTTTGGCTATTGTAAATAATGCTGTTATAAACACTGGTGTACAAGGATCCATTTGAGTCCCTACTTTCACTTCTTTTGGGTATATACTTAGGAGTGGAACTGCTGGATCAAATGGTAATTCTATGTTCAACTTTTCGAGGAACTGCCAAAATGTTTTCCACAGTGGTTTTACATTCCTAGTAGCAAAGCCCTAGGGTTCCAATTTCTCCATGTCCTCATCAACACTTGTCACTTTTTGGTTTGGTTTGGTTTTTTTAGAATAGCCACCCTAATGGGTGTTAGTGGTATGTCATTGTGGTTTTGATTTGCATTTCCCTATATGACTAGTGATGTTGAGCACCTTTTTGTGTGCTTATTGGTCATTGACATATCCTTCTTGGAAAACTATAATCTATTCAACTTCTTTGCCCATTTTTGAATTGAATTGTTTTGTTGTTGAGTTGTAGGAGTTCTTTACATATTGTAGATATCAATCTCCTATCAGATCTGTGCTTTGCAAATATTTTCTCCCACTCTGTGGATTGTCTTTACACTCTCTTGATAATGATGCCCTTCTTTATTTTTTCAGATTTAAGGTAATTTCTACGATTTATTTTTTTACTTTCTATAATTCTATTAAAAAATAATTATCATAAACTTATAAAACATGTTAGATATTATAAAGCTTTAAAAATTAAAATTTCGACAATGTTTTATTTTAATCTAAAGCTGTGTTCTATGTGACCATTTATTATGAACTGCCACTATAGTTCATTCAAGTTTTGGAAGAACTAATTTTTGCATACAATTAACCAATTACACACTAAAGGATTCACCTTTGACTGTTACCATCTGACTCAGTCATTCTGTTTGGGGTCCAATGAGAATAGAAACTTTATGCTTTAGAAATAGAAGGAATCTCTTGCCCTGCTTGTTGTATGACTGCCTATTTTGAGAGGTAGCAGAGTAAGCAGGACTTAAAAGCATGACTCTAGAGGGAGACTGACTGGATTCAAATCAGGGCTCTGCCACTTGATGTGGGACCTGGGCAAGTTTACTTAACATCTCTGTGCCTCAGTCTCCTCATATGTAAAATGGTGACAAATACTAGGACTACTCAGAAGGTTGTTGTGAGAATTAAGAGTTAAAATTTCTAAAATGCTGGGAAGATTAGGTAGGACATAATAAACACCTCTGAGTGCTTGATAAATAAAAGGGCTAAAGGAATCAGTTTCCTAAGTTGACTGTATTTTTCTACATATTTTATTATTACACATTTTATTATTATTAGTGAATGACTCATTAATTAATTCCTTTCATTGTAATGGAGAAATATTTAAGGTTCCATGACCGCATAGATTGTGTCTTTTTTACCATATTTTTCAGAATTACTATGGAATGAATAACTCATTCAATAAATATCTATTAAGAATATACAAGGTGTTGAAAACACAATTGTTCTTGACCCTCAAGGAACTTATAAAAAGGTGGTGAGAGATAATCCCAACACATTGTGATGTGTGCAACTACAGGAGGAGTAGAGGGTGCTCTGCAAACACACAACAGATCATCTAGCACAGGCTTTGAGGGACACTGGGGAGGGACGCAAAGGGAAGTGACATCGAATTTAGATCTGAAGGCTTTTAGGCAGACCGCCTGCTAAAAAACTTGGAGGGGGTAGACAGGGGAAGTACTGGAGAGTATTCCAACCAGAAGGAACTGTATAAACAAAGCTCAGAAGCAAAAAGAGTTTGATACGTTGACAAAACTGAGAATGCAGCGTGACTACAGTGCAAGAGAGGAGACACGAGGCTGGACGAAGGTTAAGAAATAAACAGACAAAAGTCCTGAAGTATCCAATAAACTATTTGAACTTTATCTGAACATTAATGTCAGTGCAGTGACAGGATCAAATCTGCAATTTGTAAAGAAGGATCAGTTTGATTACAGTGGGGAGAAAGTGTGACAAGGGACAAGACAGGAGGCAGAAGATCACTTAGGAAGCCATTGTAGGAACTGAGCCACGTATGAAGATAGCCTGGAAAATAGTAATGATAAAAGGGAAGGAAAAAAGTGAGAAGTCTAAGAAGATAGAAGACAAAATGATTATTGTGAAGAAGAGGGAGGAATCAGGGATACTTTCAAGTTTCTGGTTTGGACAAGGGATACATGATTGCTGCAGACTGTTAAAGACGCCTCAATAAATTCATATTGGCCTGAAACATAAAGAGGGAGGGGTGAAGTGACAAGAGATAAAGTTAGGAAGGTTGGTTGGGGCCAGATCAAATTTGGCTGCAGGCCAAATAAAGATTTTGTGATTTTATTCTAAATGGAATGGAATCTATTGGGGAGCTTTACTGTTTGCCCCACTTACTCTCACAGAAGTGACTAAATGACAACAAAGACTGTGGATAATGCCTAGGTCTACCATGTATGGCCGTGCAGGCTGTGTACTGCACAGATCCAGGGGATGCCATTCACATAGATCATGATATAAATGACACCCATGAAGTTGTGCAAAGCACAGCAGCTATCCTTGACATAGCATGGTATGTGATCTCTGGTTTGTTTTAGGTAAATAAATGTCTTATCTCCTCAATAAAATAACAAACATCTCTAGAGCAGAGCTCATGTTTTAAACTTCTTTTCTAGTCCTCAAATTACCTAGCACAGTTCTGAATATACAGCTAGCACTGATTTAAAATACTTGCAGTCTTGGCCCTAGAAACTACCATGCACTTTGATTTTACCACTCTAAGCATTACATATTCTCCTACTACAGTGTAACTCTAATGACACAAGCTTTACTCTAATAGATTTTTAAATATTTATTTATATAATAATTATTACATTTATGTGACTATTTTTTTACGCATTACATATTCTCCTACTACAGTGTAACTCTAATGACACAAGCTTTACTCTAATAGATTTTAAAATATTTATTTATATAATAATTATTACATTTATGTGACTATTTTTTTACGAAAGCAAGTTTCACAATACCGATGAATTGTATAACACATTCTCATTTCCTTCACTGGTCATTTTTTACTTGAAAATATTTGTTTCTCCCTCACCTTTTTTAGAATAAAAATTTTCAGGCCTTGATTTGGTTTCTTCCAGCCTCTATAATTATATACCCCTGACTACTATTCCTACTTTTGATTTAAAAATCATAAATTTTGGTATCAAATCTATTTGCCTTGTTTTTTTGTGAAATACTTTTTCACTGCCATAATTATAAATTCAATCATGATTTAAAATGTTATATCCCTTATAACACACGCAGAGTCATGTAATTTATTTAAAGGGTCAGAATGAATCCCCAAAAGGACGGTCTTTCTACATAGAATTCAATTGTAATGGTAAATAATTCAAGAAATGATTATGAACAAGAATAATATGTTTTCTCCTTTTAAATTTATTCTCATTAGCTATCATATCTTCTGAGTTTTGTTTTATGATTCAGTGTTAATTCAGTTGTTTGTGAGTGAAGGGCTACCACACCTATGTCACTGTTGAATGGGGAGGGGTAAGAGGAAGATGGGACAGAGACCAGTGACAGCAGCTGGCAACACTTCTCAGAAGGCAAGTTACTTACTTATTTAACAAACTTACTTTACTTACTAAGTTACTTACTTATTTAACAAACACTTATATAGTATTTCCCATGTGCCAGTCTCTCCCCTAAGAAATTTACAAATAGTAACCCATTTAATCGTCATTACAATCCTATGAGGTAGATACTATTTATGGTTCTAGAGCGAGGCTTTCCTGTTCTCCTCCCTGCTGTCAATCACAAACCATTTACCAATGAAAACTGGCCTATGTGTCAGATCCAGAATGCATACTGAAGGGCATAATCTGTTGAATTCACATTATTCTACCATTAGCATTACCGCAGTTGTCTTCCGTGATTATTGTATTAAACCCAAATTCCATTCATTTTCTCAGTGCAACTGTCTTGACTCTTGACTAGATCATAGCCACCACTGGTCTATTTGTGAGATTTTAAAGTGGGTGAGTGAGAATGCAGAGCATAAAACTTATGATAAGTTCAATTTACATTATACTCTAGATAAAACTGATATGAACTCACATGTTTATAACTATGTGCAGAAATAGAAAATGGGCTTTTTTTTTTTTTTTTTCTGTGTCCGGCAACGGATCGCAACCCTCAGTGTTGCCCCCGTACCGGACCAGGGACCGGCAACGGGATTGCAACCCTCGGTGTTGCTCCCGCGCCTCGCTCAGCCAGTGAGCGGGAACCGGTCTGTATGTGGGATCCGAACCCTCGGGCAGGAGCGCCGCCGCGCTTCCCAAGCAGCGCACTTATCCAGTGCGCCACCGGGCCGGCCCAAGAAAATGGGCTTTTAATATAGTTTTTAAATGAACATGTAAGTTCTATATATCCAAACCTTTCTTTCCAGCTAAGATCTCTCTCTTGAGCTCCAGCCTCTGTACCCAAACTGCTTACTATCGTCATTGACACGTGGATATCTCAGACACTTCAACCTCAACACTGTATGATAGTGAAATCACCATTTCTCTCTGCTTTTTGTATCCCTTTTCTGTGTTAATAGCGCTAATGTGCCCAAGACCAGAAGCCTGAGAGTCATCTTGAATTCATCTCTCTCCTCACCTGACCCTGTTCCCTTCTCCTAAGTCACTAAATCCTGAAGACTTTACTTCTTTAATATCTTATCCAACATGACTGCTATAGCAAAAATAGACACCTGGCCTTCCTGAACTTGTCTTAACCCCCTCCAATCTATTCTCTACACTACTGCTAAAATCATCTTTCTAAAACACAGAATAGATCACATCATTCCTCTAAATTAAAACCTTTCAATGGCTTTCCATCAACTTAAGGAGCAAGCCAAACTTCATATGAGGTCCTTCCTAATTAGGCTTGTTTTCCCCTCTAGCCACAACTGACACTCCTCTCCCTTACCCTATCACCTCAAGCTCCAGCCATTCCTAAACATTGGCCTTTCCCACCCAGTACCACCTCTTCTCTTGCCTTTGTGTCTTCACACATAACATTCCCTCTATCCGAATGCAGTTTCATCTGGCTAACTCCTAGGACATTCAGCACTAATGATAATACCTCCTCCTAGATGTCTTCCTTGAACAGTACCCCTCATTCCCAAATGTTGAGTTAGGGAATCTTCACATCTTCAGATAAACAGTAATTTATTTATATATCTTTCCATTAGCAAATAAGCTGCTAAAGGGCAGAGACTATGCCTTCCATTTTTGCATGATCAGCATCTAAGCATTCATCGGGCACTTTGGACCTCAATAAACATTCATTGAATGATGAACAAACCAACTGTGAAAAATTATGTCTCTCTTTTCAGGTAAATTTTAATTAGAATTAAAAAAATGAATACAATTATATTCAGTTATTTTCTTTTTAGGTATAAGTCAGGTAGATGAATGGCACTGACTATTAGCATAAATTCATAAAGCTTTAAGGAACTCAGATGGGTCATTTAAACTGTTCCCTCACCTAAAATCACCCTATATAGACATAATTCTCTTTTACTTTGGAAGTCTTCTAGAGAGCTGCCAATTTTGAATCAGTCCTGTCGTTTACTAATGTGTTTTCTCTTTTACAGTATATTCCTACTACATACATCTGTCTGCAAAAGATTGGAATGTCTAGGAATGAAGCAGCATAGAGAATAAACAGACAGTACTAAAAAGAGTATCTTCTCCAAGAAATTTCATGGGCAATATTTGAAGAGGAAATATTTGGAAGGAAACAGTTAAAAGAATCTATCTTCAGATAGAATTGTTTACTTTATTCATACTTCAACTACTCTAAAATTTTTAAGATAGTTTGCTCTAAAAGATATAAAGATAAAGATAATAATTAAGAGCAATGTAGTGGGAAAGAGGGACTGGTAATTTCATCAGAAACACAGGTTAAGGATAGTAGGTGCAACTGAGCTCTAAATATAGCACTGAGTTTTCTGGCAGCAAAAGTTAAAAGAGAAACACTCTGTGAAACAGAAGGAAGCAGAAACAATTTTTTCCTGAAATTTCAGATCTACCACCTAGCTTGACATATAATAGTTAATATATGTAGAATAAACAAGGTTATCTTTACATATAAAAAATACTTAACAAGATGGACAATGTTTTCACTGATAAATTTAAAGAAGCTAGAGAAAATCTAAGTGCCTATTTTTTTAAATAAGCCCTCAATTTTTAAAAAGGGGAAATATTATTAAGCTAAGAATGTCTACAAAGATATTTCTATGTAAAACTAATATAATCTAGTCTATGTACATACTTTAATAGTGATTCTAACTTGACACAGGTACAGAACTTACAATATTTAGAAAAGTGAATAGAGATCATTTCCTTTGCAGACATACACATGCACACACACACACACACATGCACAAATATCACTTGTTTTCAGTTAGATTTTTAACAGGACCTGAATAAGCAATAAATTTAAATTGAGCCATCTTTATGATAGAGAGCATGGGATATATGGCAAAACCAGTATTTCCCTAAAAATTAGGGGAGTCTGACATGTATTTATGTGGGCCATCTCACTACAAGGCAAAGCTAAAATTTTTCTCAAGATTTAGCTTTGGATTTCTCCTAGGGCCAATACAACTACTCAATAAAAATCCCAATGTTCTGCCCCCAATGAACAATGAAAAGTACTTCACACAAAGTATGATGAGATAAAAAACAAAAGGAAGTTTTAAGTACACACACATCAATGAATCAACAAATATCAAGTGCCTGCCCTCTATTGTACTCTATCTACCTTATGTATTCTCAGAGGCCGAGGAGAGCGGTCAGTAAATCACAGGGCAGCAGGCCACCCTGGGCTTTGAATAAGAATCCTCTGGACTGTCCTTAAGCTAGGCAGGTTCTCTGTTCAACAACTCTGTGAAGCACTATCTTGGTTCTCAACTTCCAGTGGATTATAGACTTTTCTGGCAGTGTTTTTGAAGATCTCTTGATTTGATAAGACTTTTCTTAGGAGTCAGAGGAAGCCTATAGGTCCTCTGGAGCTCTAAGGCCAGCTTAAACCCTAATTACTACTCCTACTCCCTCAAACCTCCAGGTATTTATCAATTAAAGTTAGTCCTCCATATCTGGCCTCTACTCAAACTCCCATGATGGACCTCAAGGAGACCTCAAAAGCCACCGAGTTTCACAATTATTGGACACGCACTGATACCCAAAGACCTAAACAGAGGACTTGTTTCACCAGATAACATTAAGGTTTATTAGGTGCTCCTAGAATCATCGATATACAGTTTATTAATACATATAAGGCAAAGCAGAGAGAGCACAAGACCAGGCAGAAATTAAAAAATGGGTTCTAGGGCCGGCCCGTGGCTCACTTGGGAGAGTGTGGTGCTGATAACACCAAGGCCACGGGTTCGGATCCCTATATAGGGATGGCTGGTTAGCTCACTTGGGAGAGCATGGTGCTGACACCAAGTCAAGGGTTAAGATCCCCTTACAGGTCATCTCTAAATAAATAAATAAATAAGAAATGGGTTCTAGTCTCAGTTTGACCACTAACTTGCTTTGTGATGAGAACAATTATCTAACCTTCTTTGGCCTTAATTATCCACACTACTCTACTTACCTGAGCTGTTATAAGAATCTAATTTTTAAGAGATGTAAAAACACTTAGAAAACCCATTACTTCTTCCTTCATTCTATTTAAACATTTTGAACATCTACTCTCTGCTAAGCATTATGCCAGGCATGGAATTTACAGATAGTAAGGAAAGCAGAAACTAAATTATTACAATTCTGATAAGTACTATGTAAGAGAAAAAAACTAGGAGCATAAATCAAGAAACTTAACTTACTCTGAGGGTCAGGGATGGCTTCCCTGAGGAATCAACATAACAGAGTCATAAAGAATGAGTAGAAATTAGGCAGAGAAGTGTAGGAAAAAGTTGCAGGCAGAAGTGTAAAGGCTTTGCAGCAACATTTAAATGTAAAATAGAATTATGGAATACTTAAATAACTTTTCAAAAACTTTTGAAGAAATTAAAAATGTAATCTGTAACATTAAAATTTAACCTACAAAACTTGCCATTTCTAAGCCCTACCTTCTTATAGACTCATCTATAGCTTGGATTATTTTGTTAATTGTCCAGTTTTCCCTAAAACAAACAAACAAACAAACAAAAGCCCACTGAGACCCTAGCCCTTGGTCTATTATTTTCTACTATGAACCAATACTTAGACAGCAAAACAGATAAATGTCCATCTATGAACGGTGGTTTGGAACACAGCATAAAAGTCTGAATAATCTTTTGTTTTTAGATATATTCTTAAGTGCATGCAAATTCAGACTTTTTATAGCTCCCTGGCATATTTTCCATTTAAGCATATGTAACAAACCTCTCTATCCCTCTATTAAAAAAAAAAAAAGTCAGTGCTTTGAGTTATCTTTTACATTCACAATTGTAAGACTCCTTTTATATTGGTAAAGTACATCAGATTTAAATAGCATGATTGGTTAATTTTTTTGAAGTTGCTCTGCTATTTTTCTCTTTAGATTCAATATCCTTTAGAACAGCAGGTTTTGTAAGACAATCATGGTACATGTACATACCAAGATGTTTTAAGATGTTATAAATGCTTACTAGGGGCTTTTCCTTCTCAGAGCATATTGAGGTACTAGTAGTTAATCTGAAGATTTTCACCCTGCTCCAGACACATGTAATTTAAAATCATTTTATGTCAACAGCATATATTACTTATTTTCTTGAATTCTGAACCCATTAAATTGTCTCCATCTACAAATTAGCTTTCTATAGATGCATATTTAAAGTATTATGCAAATTTCTTTATTCCTACTTTCTGAAAATATGCATAATTACTGATTTGCCATTCTTTATTCTTTCACTATAGGTTACACATAAAATATTATAAGATACTATTTTAAAACTTTATCTCTGCTTATATAAATAGCTCTTTCCAGTGTAACATATTTTATGTAGCTAAGCAATTTTAAAACAATTTTCTTGGAGCTTTTATTAGCTTATTTCAGAATACCTCCTGAACTGACCTGAGAATGTTCTGGTATTCCAATATGCCACGAACATGTTTCTTATATTTTATAACTAACCCAACACTTCCAATTGCTGAAGTTTTACAATTGGTAGAAGTAACAATGTTTTATCTCTTCTATTAGTCATGTGTTACTAATTATTCAGAGAGGGGAAGTATCAAAATTCATTTATAAATAGCTGCATGATGTAATGGTTCAAACATACAGGATTTGAGGGTACATAAAGAGATTTTATAAAAATGTTAAGCTTTTTAATGTATTCATGTGTTCTTTTGATTTAGAAGGAATAAAACCTCGATGAGAAAAAAAAACTCAAGGTTATAGACACTTTGTACATAGTTCTTCTAGTAACAATTTTCATTAGAAATCATTCTTTTCCAAATACTCTAAAGAGCTCTTGTAACATTTTGATTTGATAGTTACATTGGACATACTTAATAAGGCAAATTTTCTCATTAGCACATCAAAAACACAATGGAAAAGATCAGAGATTTTAAATGAAATAAAACTGTTGATAATTTTCATCTTTAATATTCATTTCATATAGAATTAGTTCAAAAATTCTTAACAAGGGAATTACTGGTTGATCATGAAGCCTATATAGAAAATGTTTTCACATTATCTTGGATCCATGATACATATTTACTTAAACAGTATATTAGGGGGAAAAATGAGAAAAATCTTCCTATGTCAAAATCAGGAGTAAAATGCATTGGTACCTTATGCTGCCAAAAGTAAGGCACTTGACTGAAAAAACACTTGATCATAATACATAATTGATACACACATATTGTGGCTCACTTGAAAGCATTCTTAAGTCCATGGTAATTTTTTTAAAAAAGATTAAACCATTTGAATGGTCAAGTTAATTGACTCTTAAGAAAGAAAAGTTTTCATAATAAAGCTTTCAGGGGTTTTTTTAATTAAAAAATAAATATATTGGAATATTCATGACCTGTCTCTATTTTAAATTACTAAAGAAATGTTTAAATTGAATCTAGATAGCACGAAATATGTTAAAAATAATTTCCTCAGGAAAAGAAAAGCTTAGCATGCCATCAAGATATTGGTCAAGAACAGAGAATTTCAAAACATTCAAGTTGTATTCCTTTTGTATTCCATACCTTCATAACACAAGACCATAAGTATAGAATGTCATATGTAAGACAGTTACACTTTGGTGATCACATAGCCTGCCAGTTTGGAGTAAATTCCATAGTATACATTGTACTTTTATGGAAAGAAGTAATCTGCTACTACTATACTAAAAAATCCATATCTTAACTGTTATGTGTACTTCAATATTTCAGTATTACATTTTAAAAATAACATCAATTATTTTAGTTTGGCTGTATACATATTGTAGAGAAAGTAAATCTTTGTAAATAGTAAATGTCAATTCACAAAGGCCATTGAGTAGGACTGAAAGAAAAAACGACTTAAAAAGTAACTGTATGTAAAAATGCAATATGCTGTAGAAGTAATGCATATATGAAACACTGTCTGCCCAGTGTTGTTCAGGGTACTTTGAGGAGTATGAGTGCATGCACACACACACACACACACACACACATGCATATATGAAACACTGTCTGCCCAGTGTTGTTCAGGGTACTTTGAGGAGTATGAGTGCACGCACACACACACACACACAGAGAGAAGAAAATTAATCCATGTGAAACAACTACAGAACAAAATATTATCAATTTTGACATGACAGCATTTTAGAAATGAGCAACAGATTAGTGGTTGCCCAGGTTTAGGGACAGCAAAAGGTGGGTATGATCATAAAGGGGCAACACAAGGGATCCTTGTGATGATGAAAGTGTTCTGCATCTGGGCTGTGGTGGTGGTGGATACACCTGGTATAAAATTGTATAGAACAAAACAAACACACAAACACAGTAAGTACAATTAAAACTGGGGAACCTAAATAAGATCCATGGATTTTTATTAACGTCAACATTCTGGTTGTAATATTCTACAGTTTTGCAAGATATTACCATTGTAAAGGGTACACAGAATCTCTTTGTATTATTCCTTACAACTGTATGTGAATCTATGATTATCTCAGACTGAAGGTTGTTTTTAGAGATTATAAAATACACTTCCTCCGTTCTTGATATATCTCCTCCCCCCAATAAAAAACACATAAAGAACAAATGCCAAAACCCCAGGGACAAAAGAAATAACCACATAGGTGCAATAGTGATTCCCATCAAAGAAACCCAGAGTAAACAATATGTCTAAATATTCTTGCTCTGTCAATATGTTCTTAATTTTCTTTTAAACATGTGTTGATTTAAATCAGTTTTAAAGATCACATCCTATAAACTGAAGATTCTCAGAACACAGTAGTGATAAAATGCAGTTCAGATGGTGGTGGAATCATTCTTAATCAAAAATATACGAGGGAGAGGACAAGAAAGAGAGAACCACCTTCCTCTTCTGTATCTGTTCTGTGAACAGGTAAGAAGCAGATCCCCACCCCACCCCACCCCAGCTCGCTCTCTAGAGTGTGCATGAGTTCGGACTGAGGGGTAGACTAAGCGCACCATACGGATTTCGCGAAGCCAGGTCTTTACCAACTCCGAATCTCTTGGAAAAGATTCAAGCACATCATTCCCTTCACAAATGCAAGACGAGAAATGATGTGTACACCCGTCTGGAATTCCTTTGCTGTGAAGAAGTCGAAGGTGATCAAAGGCAGGGGGACATGCAGCGGCACCCGGATAAAACAGGTCTGATTGGGGTAGATTCCCATTCACGTAAAATGACTTCCAGGCAATTCGAATGGCCTTGACTTTCCACCTGACACTTGCTTGATTACAGTGAAGACGGAAATAGGGACATCGGGCCCCTCTCACACCAATCTGGAAGTTTTACCCTCTCAGCCTCACCCCCAAACACCCGCTACTGAGACCGAGAGCTTCTACAGCCTTCCAGGTGGGCTGGAGCAACTTAGAGACGTCGTCCTCCCGTCTCCACCCCGCCGCACCCCAGAAGCTCAGCCGCAGGAGAGCGGGGTGGCCAGCAGCTGGGGCGACGTGGGGGACTGGGGACCCGGGGCCGGGCGAGGCCAGGAGTGGGGGACGATGAGAGGCTGGGGATACCGGACGAGGGGCGAGAGCGCCGAGGGCGCAGGGGGACTAGGGCCCGGAGTGCGGGGCTCAGCGAGGCCAGGAGCACGAGGTGACGCGGGACCGAGGGTGCGGGGCGAGGGCCGAGGCGAGGAGCACGGGGTGACGCGGGGTCGGGGTGAGGGCTCACCCGCGTTCTGCAGCGTCTCGATGTTTTGGGGTCTGGTCGCCAGCTCCGCAACCATCTGCACGAACTGGGTCCGGGCTTTCTGGTACTGCTCGAACACTGCGGGGGAGAGAGCCGGTGGAGCTGGCCCGGTCGCCGCCGTCGTCCCCCCC
>NW_007726792.1:22714-24094 GCF_000696425.1 Galeopterus variegatus | reverse complement strand
TTTAAGGGCTGTAATTGCTCTAAGCACTATAAGTGCTTTGGGAGCAAAGATGAGGGACTTAGTGGGTAAAGTAGGCGAAGAGGTGAGAATATCTAAAATATTTAAATAATAAAAGACTTCTTGCTTTTAATAAAAATTAGCTGAGTTTTAGCTAGATATGAAAGACTATCTATTTTCTCTCTCCCTCCCTAAAGAATTAAAACATTGTGCTAACATATAAAAAAGGCATTCAATTGGCAATCGTATGTAATTATTCAAGTTATGAGAATGCTTTTGCCAACACAAAATCTAAAATTACTGAAATAACTCCATTCTTACATACTTGAATTTAAAATAAATAAAATAACATTCTCTATAGCCAAGTTAGTGAACCTAAAATATTACCTATAATGATGAAAGCAAACATATGACTATCTAAAATGTTGTATTGCCTCTCTTTTGGGAAATAATGCCTGGATTATTAATGCCTGGATTAGGTCCAAGCAGACCATCCAGTTATGCCATCAAGTTTGTCAGCAGAGCAATAGAGACTTGGACACTTCCATCCGAGAGGGAAAGATTAACATTTGTGTTCATGCTTTATTTCCAATTCTTTGCTTTTCAAACCTTTTAAAGTCAACTCTTTACATTTTAAAGTTTAAAGTTTTCATGTTTCTTTTCAGTATCAAGGCCAATGAAATGTTAAGATAACAGTGATTTAGCTGGCCCCAAAGTCCTAAAGGTCTACCTGTACATGGCTTCCTTTCCAGTAACTCACTGGAGGCAGAGATTAAATCCAACTTTTCCACTCCCAAAGAAAACTGTAATTAGGGAGATTCCATACACGAATAATTTCGCTTCCAAAAAGGGCACCACGTAGCACAAAGTGATTGCTACGAAAGAATGACGCTTTTAATGTCGAAGTTTGAAACACAGCATAACATTTTCTAAGGCAATGACATGCATAAAAGCCAAATTATTGCTGCTTAGTGTATGAATGATGTGGATATCCTCTTTTTAAGGACTTACGAGAGTTGCCTTAAGTAGTTAAAAACTGTACCCAAAGCCTGCATCACCAGATGCAAAACCCTAAGCTCCCTGCCACAGAGGTCAGTCAGTCACTCCCTCCCAACATCGCCCCCGCCCCCAGCCCTCCCAGCCCTTTAAATATGGGCATTGTTAGACTTGTCTTACCGCAGACAGGTGCTATTACGCTCCCACCTGGGTATCAGTACACGACCCGAGAGACAGATGGAAGGTGCCACGTAGGAAACGACCCCTAGAGCCCACCCAGCCCTGCCCAGGACGCGGCTCACGCATCCCTAAGATGCGGCTCCTGCCCGGGCTGCGGGGCGGCTGGCCGGCCCGCCCCGAGCCCAAGCCGGACGCCGGCGGGGCCCC
>NW_007726792.1:14159-22189 GCF_000696425.1 Galeopterus variegatus | reverse complement strand
AAGAGAGAGAAGGCCTCTGTCCTTTCGCTTTGGCTCCCGGGCCGGGGCCTCCCGCCCGAGCCGCACCGCTGCACCGGATCTCGGGCAGAGGTCCTGGCCCGAGCCTCCGGCGGCGCGGCCGACCCGCGGGCCCGGGAAAGGCGCAGCCAATGTGCGGCGGGAGCCCGAGCGGGCGGAGACCGGAACCGCGGGGACAGAGGTCCCGCAGCGCTGGCGCAGCCAGAACGCTGTCCGCGGCCGCTCGGGGCGGCCTGCTTCACCCTGACGGCCTCCTCCAGGGACTTACACAAAGTGTCCCTTGGCTAGGGGAAGGGTGCGGAAGCGTTTTAGGCTCTTTTTGCCGGGAGTGGGTGTGGAAAGCCTGCACCACCTAACAGCGTCCGGCTCCCCGAGACCCCGCGGCGCAGGCCGGAGCCCACAGGCGGGGAGAGGAGCCAATAGCTTATTTAGGGGGGCGGGAAAAAAAAAAAAAAAAAAAAGCAGCGGCACCTCACTGCGCATGTGCGAGTCTCAAAAAATTTTATTTATTTATTTTTTTAATTTTTGACGTCATTTCGCTATATCAAGTCCCAAGCCAAAATGTCTTGTGCATTGATTACTCAGAAGAATTACTGCTCTGACTCCTGCAAATGACTGCAAAAGTACAGAGAAGGTGTTCAAGGTTTCTGAGACTTTTGAAACAAAAATAGAGTCTCCTGTTTACCCACTCTTCACGTCCGTTTCCCCCACAGAGATTGTCAGAGCCGAGACTGAGCTCCGCTAAAACGTCGACTGAATTCGAGGACACGGTGGCACTACACCTCATCCTTTCAGAGGAGATATTTGCACCCTCGCTTTTTGATATTTCAAAGGAAGGATCTGAATGTTGCTAAAGCTGAGTTACTTTAATTTACCTCCCGCTCCAATGTCACCCATGTTTATTTTTTAGAGTGAAGAATAAAGGTTCTCTTATGAACAACATAAAAGATTAACTGCCTATATTAAGAAAATACTAATACTTTTCCATTAATAAGACAGATTTAGTCTTAAGGAAATGAATTATAAAGAAATGCTTTTTATGCTAGAAGTGCTTTCTTTTTTCTTTTCTTTTTTTTTCCTGGAGAAATAAAACGCAATTGCTTATCATTTTATTTGTAAGTCAAGGGCAAATGTCTTGGAAGTTTACAAATAAAGTTGGAAAAATACAGATAATTTCAGCACGTTTATGAGCACATTCCAAAGAGAAACAATTTACTAATAAACTCCTGGCTTAAAGATTGTCTTGCAATACTAAGGACACGTAATGAGTAAAGTGAAAATAGGAAGCTCGTGTAGCCCAACTGGATAGAAAAACATTAAATTTTTGAGAATGTCATGCTCATATATAATGCGATGCTCATATATAATTATATATGGTGCTCATATATAATTAAACGTATGGCAAAAGTTTAAGAGGCTATCAAATACCTGGTATTATCTTTCTGGGAAAGGAAATTCCCAGAACCCATTGCAGACCATGATAACATAATAGACTTGTGTTGCACTAGAGTCTCCCTTTAGGTTTAGAGAGGCTATATGAATTGTATGTATTAAAAGTCATGAAAATGCATTTTTCTAAGTCTATTTTAAAGATCGTCTACAGTATTCAATGGTAAGCTTGCTTTATTGAATTTCCTAAGAAGTGTTCTCCAAAGTGATAGTCATTTTAATAAGTGAATTATTTGAGCTGAATGAATAATCATTTGGTGAAAAATAGGGGAGATTCCATTGAATCTAGTGATCTCACTCTCCTTAGAAAATGATAGGACAGTATGAAGAAAACCCAAGTGAAAATATTTTAAGAAAATTGTCATGAGGCATATTTAAAGAGAACTGGTAGCACATTTTCCCAAGCTCACTGTGACTTGAAGCCTTCAGTTATACTGGAAAACAAACTGTAATGAATCATGTTCAGAGCAAAAACACTCTTCTCAGGTAATTACTGATAACACTAATTCTTCTGATTCATGAACAGCTAAAAGCTTTCTAAACATCATTGTATCTTCCCAGTACAATTTATTCATAAGTATTTTGGAAGTGTACTTGCTGAACTTATGAGTTTTGTTGAGAAGGTTGGAAAGGAGTCAAAAATTGAGAGGTAGGATTCTATAGAAATGTAACCAATTCCAATAAATAGTCCTCTGTACGGAAGTACATTATAGAAATGACGTGGTTGTCAGACCTAATTGCTTGGCTTTTGAGTCCTCATAGAAGAAATTCTACAGCCTTAGGGGTGTAGACTCAAAAGCAGCGGCGTTCCTAGTTTCAGTTGAAATAAAACAATGAAATCCATCATTATTCAAGTCAATAGCGATAATTCACATGAATATGAATGCACTTTGATCTTATCCTTCAATTCATTGAAAGACACAGTCGTAATGAAAAAGGGAGATAATCTCTTTAACTTGGTCCAAAGCAAGTTGTTGGAGCTTTTCTTCCCTGAAAGACCTTAGAAAGGAACTTTTCACTAAAGCCTTGCTTTCCTATTTTTAAGGTGGTGGTGGGGGTGGTTGAGAAAGCTACAGGTCGTTATTTTGCCTCTAGGAACCCAGTAGTGCTAACTTTGTTCTTTGAAGTACACTGTCTTATTTAATGAACTTGACATTTTGTAAAGCTTAAAGGTAGAACCCCTTTATAACATAGTTAAGAGTCATTATAAGAGGCATTATTAATTTGAGTTTACCATCATTTATGATTAAGATATATTAACTATTTTCAGTATGTTTTAAAGTTTATTTAAATAAAGCAGGATATTTCAAAGTACATTGTCTTAGTATTATTTGTCATATCTTATAGTAGCTCTTTACGCATTCCTGTTGAACTGCAAAGACAGTTAGTGGTATGTCTGTGCTATATGAAAGAATGAAAATCACTTTAAAATATCACCTTATTTGTGGCTATTTAACCAATTTTCCAGACACTTCTGGGGAGAAATTAGCTAAGTTACAAATTCTTATGTACAATTTGTCATTCTCCTTAGAATTTTGGAAACATCTGTCAAGTTTTTAAATATTCCACCACATTTGAAATATAACTAGATAAAATATGCATGAATGAGGCTGATTAATGCTACTAGCTTGGAAGATGTTTAGCTTTTCATTGAGTTCATTAAAGATACCCAAGCTTTGTGCAAGTTATTAGTAACTTGGGTTTTTTTCTGGTAAGGGTTGTTGAGACTTGTGGAACCCTCTGGAAATCCGACAAATATTTGTTGAGTTATGTTCAAAGGACTCCGGAGCATACAAAGAAAAATAATCAGGTGCTTGTCCTCAAGGAGCTTTAAACTTAGAAATTTCAGCATGTCTGTGACTTACATGAAATTTCAATCCATGAAGAACACTCGTCTAACTTAATGGATATTTAAAGCCGGGACAATTATTAAGATGAAGAAATTTGGCAATGCACTTATTTCCTCAGTTGTCCTAAGTAGCTAAATAAAAGACTTAGCTGAATACTTTGAAGACTTTTCTTCAATAAAACACTAACAAGACTTCTACTGTAGAAAGAAAGAAAGAAAGAAAGAAAGAAAGAAAGAAAGAAAGAAAGAAAGAAAGAAAGAAAGAAAGAAAGAAAGAAAGAAAGAGAAAGTTAAATCAGTGTCCTAGAACCACAGAAGAGGCAGAAAGGTCCCTAAGGGTTCATGTCAATCATTTTCTTTATGCATCAGACCTCTCATTCCACACTGCCAGAGGCTGATGTGGTTCATCAAATGCAATGGGAAGCAAACGTGCTCCATCCACTAATGAATAACAAGCACAAGAATCTGGATGTAATGTTTGAGCCAATGCAAAGGGTTACATTCTGGATTGGTGCAAAATAATCATGGTAGACAAAGAAGGGGAAAAGATTGTAGCGTGTGCTTGTGCCTGTGGCTCTAACCCAGAGGAAAGCCACTGTTCCAAGAGCAGACATAACCATAGGCTCTTCTTTGTGTTGGTGTTACTATAAAAGGAGTGGGCGTCTTGACTCGTCTTCTTTCTCTGGCACCATCCTTCCTTCTGATGTCAAGAAAAGCTTTCTTATTGGCCATTGAAAAAGAATTTCGGCTCAAGTCGGAGAAGAGGGCACCTGGGGCTGGGACTAAGCAAAGCGCCCCTCTCTCGGGGGCTCAGGTGCCTGCTCCGCGCGGCGCGCGCCACAGTGTGAGCGTCCAGCCGTCCCCCCCCCCCCCCCCATTGTCTGCCTTGGGGGCAGGGCCGAGCCGGGGGCGCTGGCTTTCGAGTGAAGCTGAGGGTACTGGAGTGAGTGAGGACCGGGTTGGGGGCCAGCGATGGCCCCGAAGGCAACTCCCAGGGTTTGAAATGCGCGACCCCGAGGTGTACTAGGAGGCAGCTGTACCAGCGGCGGCGGCCCTGCTGCAAATCGCCGTCGTGTGGTTGCTACTGGCAACCAGCCTCTGCCGAGCGCGCAGCCCGCAGCCCCTGGAACGAAGGTGGAGAGGGAAGCGGCTGCGGCGCCGCGGCCGCGCCAGCTCGGCCGCCCATCCGGCTCTCGCTCCCGCCCGCACCCCGCAGTCCCTTCGGGCTTTGACCGCAGCTGTGCGGCGCTAAGGGCCAAAGGGCTCTCGGGTTGGGGGCGTCGTGGTCTCGGGAGCGTCAAATTACTGGCGTCCTCCGTGAATGCAACATGGCAGCTAGGGCTGGAAGACTGGGATCGTTCAGTCCTCCTGGGAGGCGGGGGCACGGACTCGGCAGAGCGCCCGGCGGCCGGTCTCCAGGCCGGGAGTCAGCCGTGTCAGCGCCCCCGCCTCCGAGCCGGGCTGAGCGGAGGGAGCCGCGCGCGCGGACTCGCCTCGCCCTCGCTCCTCCGCCCTTTGTTCTCTACTCGGCAGGCACCTCACGCTTCGGGGGGTTTTCATGGAAATCCTCGAAGACTCGGCTGCCCGAGGTGGGGACCCCGCACCTTCTGGCACTCCACAGACATAACTGGCTCTCCTGGTCCCCGGGGGGCTCTGGGCGGAGCTGGAAGCCCCAGTGCAGGATCCTAACCCCACACTCCCCGCGGAGCCGCCTCTCGTCGGGTCGGCTGCTTCCCGCCAGGCCTCTGCTCGCCGTTTCCTCTCCTCACATCGGGGAGGTGCGAGGTGGGAGACCAGGGAAGGGACACGGCAGGGCCAAGAGGCAATGCCCGTCACGAGCCCAAATGAGATTCTCCGCACTGAGGAAAGCTGCGGGCTCAGCATCGCCCCAGTCTCGGAAAAGCGGGGCGGAAAACGTCCCTTTAGGGCTGGCTGGGCTCCCCGGCGCTTCACACTGGCCCTTGGGCACGGGCCACGGGTGGAGCCCCGAGGGAAGATGGCCCAGCCCACCCTGGGTCGAGGGGCCGGGCCTTCCACCGGAGTGCAGGAGGCGGGTTTAGTGTCCCCAGAGGAGAAAGGATGGGGGAAATTTGCATTTTGTACAACTGTGGTTAAAAAATGACTATGCCACGTAGACCAGCCAGTTGTGACGTTCAGCACAACGTGCTACTGAAATACCGAAATCCGCCACCAAATGGCGGCTCCTGCAGCCTGCTGCACTGATAAAGAGGACTCGCCCAGCGTCGCCCATTTTAGGCCGCTTTCACTTCGCCGCCGTTTCACCGGCCCCCTCCGCAAGTCGTTCCTTCCTCTCCCCGTTTTAGAGCATACGTGGGACTCCCGAGTCAGAGAAGCGTTTACGCCCTGGGGACCCGTTAGGCGCGGGCTCTGCAGGAAGCCGGCGGCGTCCTGGCTGCTTTCAGAGGCGACGATCCAGCCTCGGCCCGCCCGCCCCTCTGTCCGGCCCCGACGCGAGTCCGTCCGGCTCCCAGGTTCGCCCTGCCCCGAATCCACTGGGGTGTCGCCTTTGGGTCCCAAGGCGTGACCGTTTGCCCAGATCTTGAGATTCCTGCCGCGTAGCCACCGCCTCATCACTGTCACCCCGTCAAGGTTCCTTCTCAGGCGATTAGTGCACGTTCTTCTTATTAATCAAGCCCAGCAGGAGGACCCTGTCCTGTACGCCTTTCCAGTCACCGCGCATGAAGTCGCCTTCAGCCTCTGGGATAGCAGATTTATATTTGTTAATAATTTTGTTTAAAATCCATCCAACAAAACCCCAAACTCCAAGGACACCTCGTGATCGAAGAAGTAAGGGCACTGGATTCGAAGCGAGAGGGAAGGGAAGAGGACAATGACAGGCGATCATCGGGCTTGGCTCCCACTAGATCGCGCGTCTGTGGGCTCGGCCGCTGCCTCCCCGGGTGTCCGTCGGCTTCCTGCCCCGCTGAGCTCGGGGACCAGGGCCCGTCGCCGCCAGTGTGGAAGGCTTCGGCAGGAAGGGGGCCACGTTGGGAGGTGGCGCGCACCCCAGTTGTCGCCGCCACTTTCCCGGGGGTCCCACTTTGGAGAACGACGTCGTTCCTCCGCCTTTCAAGCCTGGTAGAGCCTGACAATCGAGCTTTCAAATTTGGCGGGATCCGAGTACGCAGAGCGAGTGGCGCACGCGCAAAATGGCCTCCCGGTGCCCCGCGGCCTGGGCTAGCGCGCCTGGCAAGGCCGAACCCGGCGGCGCCGACGCGAGTGGAGGGCGCAGCTGTCTCTCTCTCTACTCCTCAGAGAGCCGCTAGTTAAAACTTAAGGGACGGCAGGAGGGCCGCTTACTCCTTAACGTGTCCTTCTGGTAAAGGCGCCCTGACCCGGAAGGCAGCCCTGCGGGAAGAAGCGAGGTCGAGGTCGTTTCCTCCAGGCGGGCGCCCTGTGCCTTTTCCATCGAGATCTAGAGCCTAAGAAACCTTTTGTGTGGAAAGCCGTGGCGCTGCCCACCCTAACACCCTTGCCCCGGCTTCGTCTTCCACGCCGAGCAGTGCGCTCCTGTCTTCTGCTTTGTTGGAATAGCTTACATTCCTGAAGGCATTTAGACCTAAGACTCCTGGACAGACTTCTCTATCTGCAATAACCTCTTAATCCATCTCAATAACCTCTTAATCCATCTCTGTAACATTTTCACTCCTTCCATCCCAATTTACAGCGCGTTTCCCGAGTACACTGGTCTGCAGCCTTCTAAGTCTCTTCTCTTACTTTGGGTTGTAGCTAATTTAGGAGGACAGAGAATTGGAGATCTCCGAATCGGCGCCGACCTCGAATCTCTTTCACCTTGGAGTTTGGATTTTATGATGACCCCAACGACAACAACAACAAAAAGCGCTCACTATCTATATGGAGGGCCAAATGAAAGATCGGGATGAGTTTTCCACTTGAACTTCTTCAGAAAATTCACAGGATCCTAGAGTAGCCATTCCAGTGATAAATGACTTTTGATGTCGTCGACTTGATGAAGATAGTGAAGTTCTTCATGTGAGACCTCTAGAAATTGCACACTAAGAAAAAGAAACCTGTGCAAATAAAGGAAATCCGTTTCAAGAACCAAAAGAAGAAAAAAAAAAAAAAACGTTAAAAAAAATTAACTGCGGAAACAGGAAACACTCGACCGTGTAAACATTTTCGGAGACTTTCATAATCAAAACTGGGCGATCTTGAGATTTGCAGGGAGATCGGCTGGCTCAAGGTCCTCGCGGGGGTGCTTCCCAAGTTTGATTTACTGGGAGGGTGGAATATGTGATAGTTTCTATCCTGATGAAGAACCCGTCCATCTGTAGTCCCAGTTAAGTTCAAGGGTGTTTTTTTGTTTTATATTTGGAGGAATCAGAATCTTTTTTGGAGCGACCTGTTGTAGTGTTGATTTTATATATATATGAAGAAACATTCTCAAGTGAAATGACTTATTTAACCCAAGAGCTTTATGTTGGGGTGGGGTTCTGTACTCTTTGCACCATACTGATGACTTAAAGACGCATATGGTTCTTCAAAAGGGTTTAATTACTTAACTATTAGAAGATGCACAGATCTCAAATGATAAAAGTCTAGTCATTTTAAATGTGATTTATTAAGGCCTTTTTGTTTTGATAAAATATGAAGAGGATTATTTCAAAAATACGGTGGAGTCTCCATTTTATGTAAATACTAAACCAAATCAGAATTTCCGACTGACATTTCT
>NW_007726792.1:9485-13064 GCF_000696425.1 Galeopterus variegatus | reverse complement strand
TATTTTGTCCTCTGCTTCTTTGAATTATAAATTCTGGTTTTCCTCGTGCCTTTTCCTCCATAACTCAGCATAGGCTGTTGCAAGTAGCCATGAAACTTCCTGAATGTAATGCTGTTTAGAGTTTTCTTCTGTCAAATACTCTGTGTCAGAACCTTTAAGTTTCACATTCCATAAAACTTTTGGGCATGAACAGAATGCAGCTGAGTTCTTTGCCTGTTCATAGCAAGAGTGGTCTTGGCTCCAGTTTCCAATGAGTTCTTCCTCTTTTACAACTGAGACTTGCTTAGCGTCGTGGTCTTTATAGTCCATACTTCTTTTTTTTTTTTTTTGGCAAACATTGGTAACTTTTACTTCAAAGATTGTAAACAAACAGATACATCTTTCAATGGGCTTTCAAGCAATTATACAACAAAGCATGTACTTCTTAGCAACATCACTATAAGACAGCAACGTATTCTCTTTAGCATTTACTTGTTGTAATCCACTATAGGGTTTCCAAACTTCTGCACCTTGTGCTTTTCATATCAAATTTTTATTAAAGATCTTAACTATTTTCTAAATGAATATCCTTTTTATTGGATTTTTTCCAATTACAAATGAAATTTCATTTTACATCTATAATTAGAAACAACACTTACAATGGGACTGTACAAATTTAGGTCAAAATAAAAATATATGTATTTTGTGGCTTCATAAAATGTCATTTACTGCATCTTTAAAGAAAGCAGAAGTAACAGCAATATATGTAAAAGTAATGATTTAATGACTATAAGCAAGACAAAGCAATAGAATTGTGCTTCTTTTGCAGATTGGGGACAATGAAATGTTTAGCTACAATTTTCCCATACAAACATGAAACAATATTCTTATAGAATGAACACCCTCACAAATAACTGATGGGTGATGAACACACACCAAGTTCGACCAAAGCAAAACACAAACTGAAAATTGTTGGGGTTATTGATATTTTAAATTCAACATGCTTGCTCTATTTAAAAATACCTGTAGAAACCCAATAAATTGCTATTTCCAGACATTCCAGAGAAGGCATATTCCACTATTAACTGTTAAAGCAACTCTTAAGTTTGAAATGACTGCTATACCACATATCAAAATAACTTTAGATAAAATGCCTTCTTCCAGCAGTTTGCTGGTTTAAAATTTTGTTTTAGAATTACAGTGCTCAATATGCATTTTAAAAACACACTCATTCCATCACAGCCAATGGAAAATTAGGAGACTATCTCCATATTCCTTAGTTAAAAGTTTTTCTTGACTGCAACAGTTTAAAAAGTAAACATTATTGGAGAAAAGTCAGTCTTATGATTTGCCAATTGCTTCCAATGAAACAGAATTTGGAATTAGATATCCACATTAAAAATATTCTGTGCTGATAAGCAAGGCTCAACATAGGGTATGGGTATCTGCAAAGGTCGAACCAGTTTGGAGAACTTTAACAACCATTTCTGGATTCATGAAACACAATATTTTCTTTATAGTATTTATAAATATATCATACAATACTGTTTCCTGTTATGTCATATACCAATATGGCATTGTACAACAAGCATAATGCCATCTGATTCTTACAAAAGCGAATCATTTAAACAAGTTAGTAAAATAAACGGTAGTACCCGCTTGTAGGCATACAGATTGTAAAACTTAAGTTTACTTTCCTTTGATCGGTTTTGCGTAGCAATAGAGAAGTAAAAATCAAACAGGAATCAAAATGGCTAAATATGCAAGAAATCGTTATTCACAGTGACATGGCTACATAGAATGCATTATTCTATGCATATTCTTTCCATTTGTTGAATTTCAAGATAAAAAGCACTTGTTTTCTACAGGTTCACAAAACAGCATAATAACAAGAACAATCAAGGAGAATGTAACGTAGGAGTTAGTTGAGATTAACAAACTATGGCCCATTACTCATATCCACTGCAGGATATTTCCAAACCCAGACAATGGTTACAGAAACCATTTCACATCTTTCCTAACACACAGAAAAAACCTTGCCTGCCTTCCCAGAAACCAATTCTTTCTAGGAACAATCTTTCTTTTCAGTTAACATCCATATGAACATCACATCTAGTCCATCTTTTATAGTCAAATTCAATGTCACTACAAAAGAAAGCAAGTTGGACGATAGTCACATGTATTAGCATGTATAAAGCTGTAATGGCATGAAGATATCTATATAAGTCAGGGGTTTAAAATTTTTTTCCTTAACAGTCCCAGGTATCAACCAGACGATGTTGCTGACGACCCATTTACTGATGATTTTCGAGGTCTGTTGACAAAGGAAGGTTGGTGGTTACCGCTGGGGCTGTTGCTGGTTCCATTCATAGTACTGGAAATGTGAGGAAACTGTGGATGAGGAGACTGCACTGGAGTACGGACTAGGCAAACAAGAAGAGGTGGAGGGAATACCTCCTGCTGGGCTGTTGGCCTTGTCACTCCCAGAGTCACTTTCCAGTTCTCCAGCATTTGTCAGTCCATCTCTCTGGTGACGGATCTTCATTCTTTTACAAGTAGGTCGAACTCTGTATTTCAAAGGAAGTGGGCCGTTCCTTCTCCAGGTATAACTGTAAGCAATATCCATGAGTGTATAGTAATCCTTTAAAGGTTCCTCTTCATACATGACATCAATCTGGAAAGTATTAGGTATGTCCATTTTGCTTCTGAGAAACTTTCTTAAGTGCATCACAGTCATTGCTGCTGGGCACCATAAATATCTTTTATCATTCACCTCCTCCTTAGACTTTTCTTTGTCTTTGTTTACTTTCCGATCCAATCTGCTCTGGTCAAAGAAGTCAATGGATAAGCTTATTATCTCATCATCAGTTATAATTCTCTTATCTTCATCTGCAACTTCTCCTCTATCTTCATTAGAGCCGTTGGCAGCATCAGCTGAAGGATGAGCTGCATAAAAATCCCTTCCTCTCTTCATTTCATTTTTGAAAAGCCCTGGAACTAATTTGTATACAATATCTTGAAGAGTTTTATCTGACCTTATATTCAGTAGTGGTCTGGTTTTGTGAACTTGGACATCACAGATAGGACAATACTTGCTGGTCTCCAGATAACGCACAATACATGTTTTACAGAAGGAATGTAGACGTTCTATTATGGTTGTGGCATCAATGAAGTACCCTCCACAAAGCACACACATTAGGTGGGGATTTAGCTCAGTGATCTTGATTCTGGTTGTTCGATGCATTTCTGCTTGATAAAAGATCCCGGAAAAAGCAGCCGGCGAGAGGCGATCGCAGCGGGCGGAAAAGACAATGAAAGTTAAAAGTCGTTCAGCAGAAAATGAATGTGAGCCAAGCGGCCATCTTGAAGCGAGCTCTATAGTGCATACTTCTGTAAGCATTCTGCTGACCCCCATTTAACCAGTCTCTGAAACGTCCAACCTTTCCCTGTTTTTTTGTCTTCTAAACTTCCACCAGCAGCTGGGATTTTTCTAGCTGGCTCCTTCAACTTCCAGCCTTTTGCTCGTTACCTCGTTCTAAAGCCATTTCCACATTTTCAAGTATTATAAGCAATGCACCACACCTGTCTGGTACCAATTTT
>NW_007726792.1:4145-8644 GCF_000696425.1 Galeopterus variegatus | reverse complement strand
TTTTGCTAAGAACCATTTAACAATAGGAGCTGGTAACATTCAGTAAGGTGACATTCTATAATGCAATTAAGTTGATCTACTAATAAAAGCTTGGTTTTAGCAAGCATTCTCTTCTTACAGCAATTTCCTAGTATGTTTAAACATCAGTCCATATAGCCTGTCTGTCTTTGAGCCAGCAACCTTGCCGGGTAGCAGTTGTTTACCTTACAACAGAGACTGTAGCCTGGGGGAAATTTCCTATCCTTTGCAAGGTCAGTATTTAAAAGGGCAAGGCTTTGGAAAACCAGGCCCTGTGAAGTACAAGTACATTTGCTTTATGCATACTTCACAACTGGGTGATTGATAAAACTATATTCATTGCTTATAGCTTTGAATGCTGGGAAGTCCACAGTCTGGGGAACACGTGTGGTGAGGGTCTTGTAGGTGGCGACCTTGACCCAGGGTCTCACAAGGCAAAAAATGGCAGAGCAGAGAGATGATTGTCCTTCGAATGAGAAGAATGTAGAGGTTAGAGTCTCAGTGAAGAGGAGGGGCTTCTCTGATCAAGAAAGATGAAATGACTCATTAGATACGTCGCTCTTTCATGGTCCTATACCCTAGAGGTATGGAAAGGACTGAGGACAGTGGCAGCGTGTAGAGCTGGTCATGGACGTGGAGGGCAAGGGACTCTGGTGGGAATGTTGTGACGGGCATTGTGTGTTGAAGGGAGTCTCTCCATCCCCTATCCCATCCCCAGCACTAGCCGGGATCAGCATAGCTGGGAGACAGAGGACCACTATACACATTATTGTGTGTGAAATGAGAAAGTGTGGTCCTCTGGCAGAGGTGAGGCTTCTGTGATGGCAGCAAGTCCTTATTTTACACTTACCCTGAGAATTCTGGATCTTTTGCTGGCGAAGGCATTGTGGTTTCCCCGTCATTCTGTGCACTGCCTTAGACTGTGAGAAATGGCTGGGGGAAAGGTGGCCCTTGACCCTGTTACACTGTTGTCTAGTACAGTAGTTGGAGGGATTCTTCTGAGCGGCAACTGCTGTTTCTGGTGACCAGTGGCTCTAGGTTGAGTTGACCCCTCAGTGTTTCAGTTTCGGAAGGCAGCTCGGCTTCCACCACAACACCAACACTTAGACATGTCTCATATTTGTAGTTCACTTGCAGAGACTTAGGAATGTGAATTGTTGTTTCTGGTATGTTCTTCCAATATACTCTCAGATGCTTGATTCTTTCTTGTTTTAATGGCTCAAATGTCATGTATAAGGTCGTACGGGAGGCACGCACTGGCATTGGCAGCATCTGGGGATTGGAAAATTGGGAGTCCCAGGAAAAAACTGGTGATGGCCTATTGTCAGGCTTCTGTGCTCAGGCACTAAGGTGCTGAACTGAATGGTTTCCACTATGCAGAGCAATGGCATGTCAGGAATCATGAGTGCTCTTGATTCCCTAATGGGAATGAAGTGGAATTTTCTACAAGCATTTATTAACTTTGTGCACTCTTCTGATGACCATACTCTGCGCATTGCTGGGGGAAAAAAGCAGTCAGGCCCCAGGGGCTGTGCCATCCATACATCTTGGGAGGGGCCTTAGAAGGGGCACGCTTAAGTTTGGGCAGGTGCACACAGGGACGGTGTCCTAGGAGCTTTGTGGCTGTGGGGGTGGTTAGAAACACCGTGTAGGGACTGGTCCACCTGGGTTGTAGGGTTTTGGGGTGTAGTTCTTTTAGTAAAACACTATGCCCTGGGGTTAAAGCTTGGGGAGTATCCACGGTGAGGTCCCTGGGGGTGGGACTAACCGAGTCAGCGTGGGCTGGCAAAAGGGTCCTAAAAAGGGTTAGGTAGGGTAGGTACGATAGAAGGGGAGAGGGTGAGGCTGGAAAGTTGTGGGTCAGCAGGAAGGGCCTTCCGTAGANTCCCAGGAAAAAACTGGTGATGGCCTATTGTCAGGCTTCTGTGCTCAGGCACTAAGGTGCTGAACTGAATGGTTTCCACTATGCAGAGCAATGGCATGTCAGGAATCATGAGTGCTCTTGATTCCCTAATGGGAATGAAGTGGAATTTTCTACAAGCATTTATTAACTTTGTGCACTCTTCTGATGACCATACTCTGCGCATTGCTGGGGGAAAAAAGCAGTCAGGCCCCAGGGGCTGTGCCATCCATACATCTTGGGAGGGGCCTTAGAAGGGGCACGCTTAAGTTTGGGCAGGTGCACACAGGGACGGTGTCCTAGGAGCTTTGTGGCTGTGGGGGTGGTTAGAAACACCGTGTAGGGACTGGTCCACCTGGGTTGTAGGGTTTTGGGGTGTAGTTCTTTTAGTAAAACACTATGCCCTGGGGTTAAAGCTTGGGGAGTATCCACGGTGAGGTCCCTGGGGGTGGGACTAACCGAGTCAGCGTGGGCTGGCAAAAGGGTCCTAAAAAGGGTTAGGTAGGGTAGGTACGATAGAAGGGGAGAGGGTGAGGCTGGAAAGTTGTGGGTCAGCAGGAAGGGCCTTCCGTAGAGGAGTTCAAAAGGGCAGAGGCCGGATGGTCCCCTAGGGGTGGCCCTAAGGCTAGTAAGTGCCAACAGGAGGAGGGTTGGCCAAGATGAGCAGGTCTCGAGGGAAAGTTTAGTAAGATGTTCCTTGAGGAGGCCGTTGGCTCGCACAACCTTACCCGAGGATTGGGGATGGTAAGGGATGTGGAGTTTCCAGGTGACATTCAGACTTTTGGAGACCTGCTGGGTGACACTGGAGGTGAAGGCTGGGCGGTTGTCAGATTGTAGGGCCCGTGGGAGGCCAAACCTTGGGATGATATGCTCAATGAGTGCAGCGCCTACCTTGTCCACTGTTTTTTGAGCAGTGGGGTAAGCCTCAATCCATCCCGTAAAGGTGTCCACCAAGCTAGTAAGTAACGATAGGTTTTGTGATGTGGCATGTGGGTTAAATTAAGCTGCCAGTTCTCCCCTGGTTGATGGCCTCGGAGTTGATGGTTAGTTAGGTCGTACCGTATGATTTCCCCCTTGAGAGTTAACAACAGAACAGGTATTGCAAGACTCATGAACCTCCTCAATGAGGTTTTGGAGATGTGGGTTATGGAAAAGGGGTTCTAGGAACCGACGTAAAGCTTTTGGGCCAATGTGGAGGGATTGGTGGGCCTCTGTAGTGATGCTGCAGGCTAGGTGGCCTGGGAGGGCGACCTTTTCTTGGATAAAAATCCAGCCCCTGTTCCCGACAATTCCCCCCAACCTCCTGAGGGTCTGAGTTTCTTCTTTGGTATACGAGGGGGATGGGGAGTGTTTAGGAAAAGGAGAGGAGCTGGGGCGGAGCCTAGAGCCGTAGCGTGGGCTGTGGGATCGGCTTTGTTGTTCCCTTTAGATGTAGGGTCTTTAGAGGACTGGTGGCCACGGCAGTGCACGATAGCCACCTCAGTTGGGAGGCTAAGGGCCTCAAGTAGCTTTTAGATGAGGGGCCCATCGATTATTGGGGTCCCTTTAGCAGTGAGGAATCCTCGTTCTTGCCAGAGGACAGAATGAGTACGGGTGATGAGGAAAGCATATCTGGAATATGTGTATATAGTGACCCATTGTCTCGTGGACAGGTGGAGGTTCCGAGTGAGGTGTCCCTTGGACAGGTTGAGGGCCTGAGTGAGGGCTTTCAGCTCCTCCTTGTGAGACATTGTTCCGAGGGGCAGGGGTACAGACTCGTAGGTAACGACAGCACAGGCTGCATGCCTTTGGCCGTCCGGGGCAATGAAAGAGCTTCCGTCTACGAAGCACATGGTCAGGATTAGATAGGGGCCGGATAGAGAGCCCTGGGTGTGAGGGAATAAAGTCCGCTAGAAGTTGAGGACGGGAATATAAAGGGTCCGGAGTAGTGGAGGGAGCAGGCGGAAGGGTCGGGTTTGCATACCTGTGGATCATCTGCAGGGACTTATACAAGTGAACTGCTGTTGCTGCTGTGTTCTTCTCACATATGCCCCAGAGGATTCTTTCTGGTTTTCCCTATTTCAAGTTACCTACGGTTCAACCGGGAATGTTGGGAATGTCCTGAGTAGGAGGAAACTACAGACGTTTTAGGGGACAAAGGACTTTGGTGGGTGTATTAGTCCATTTTGGTGTTGCTGTAACAATACCTGAAACAATACCTAAAGAAAAGAGGTTTATTTGGCTCAAGATTCTGGGACAGCTGCGTCTGCCATGGGCCTCGGGCTGCTTCTACTCGTGGTGGAAAGTGGCAGCAGCGGCGGGTACGAGCAGATCACACGGTGAGAGGAAGCAAGAGAGGGGCGGGGAGGTGTCGGGGCCTTTTGGACAACCAGCTCTGGGGGATCTAACAGAGGGAGAACGCACTCACCACCCCACCCCCAGGGAGAGCGTCAGTCCATTCATGAGAGACCCGCCCCGTGACCCGAACAGCTCCCGGCACTGCCACATTGGGCCTCAGATTTCCACATGAGATTTGGGGGTATACATGCCCAAACTCTATCAGTGGGAGAGTTGTGATAAGCATCAGGGTTCCCCTTCCGTA
>NW_007726792.1:2478-2720 GCF_000696425.1 Galeopterus variegatus | reverse complement strand
TTTTTGTCCTGGAGTTTTTCCAGAATTCTTGGTCACAGCATGGGAGGTGCATTTCCCTCTCTTTCAGGAGGGTCCAGCTGGGATTCTGGATTCACCTGCTTAAGGTGTTTCCTCTTCACCTTGTTCTCCTGCGGCCCAACCACGTTTCCTGTAGGTCACTGTCTATGTCTGCTTGTCAAATGGCAATAGGCTTTTTTACCATTTAAAAAGATTTGCATCCTTTGCAAAAAGGGAGAGAAAGA
>NW_007726792.1:0-316 GCF_000696425.1 Galeopterus variegatus | reverse complement strand
CATCCGCATGCCCTTTACTGTCCACATTCTTTTCTTTTTTTCTGAAGTGTCTCTCTTATTTCAGTTTATCAGTGTACAATGTAGTTGATTTTCATGTCCCTTTACCAATTCCTCTTTTCCTCCTCTCCCTCCCCCCAGCAACCGCATGTCTGTTCACTGATCTTAACAAGTTGAAGGAATTGTGATGGTTGTGTCTTGTTCCCTGACTCCCTCCCCCCCAGTTTGCTTCTATATTTACTTATTTTTAGTTTCCAGAAATAAGTGAGAACGTGTGGTATTTCTCTTTCTGTGCCTGACATATTTCATTTAATATAAA
>NW_007726791.1:565101-565838 GCF_000696425.1 Galeopterus variegatus | reverse complement strand
CATTTATTTTCTAAAACTAGGAATCAGGAAAAGTTCAAGATTATATAATGTGGGCTGAGCCCGTGGCGCACGCGGGAGAGTGCGGCGCTGGGAGCGCAGCAGCGCTCCCGCCGCGGGTTCGGATGCTATATAGGGATGACCAGTTTGCTCACAGCGCTCACTGGCTGAGCGCGGTGCGGCCGGTCTCAAAAAGGACAACAACAAAAAAAGATTATATAATGTGACAAGAACTGGGGACCCAGGACTCTTTAACCTTGCCTGTTAAAGCAGGTGTATGGTGGTGTGGGCCCCATGTAGGGAGCGGACACTGTCCTCTTGTTCATCCCTAGTCCAGGGAGTGTGTGTACGGATGGCCCTGTTTGTTGTCATAGGATACTAAATCACTATTCTTTGAGTTCTTCAAACCGAAATTGATGGAAAAAACCTAAAATCAGTTTTGTTACAAAATATTAAACATTAACCTTTAGTTTCTTAGGTTTGGGCTTAAAGTTATATATCCAGCAACATGTGTACAATAATGCCTAATATTCACTATTGTCATGTGATGTTTGACTACCAAAGATTTATAGCTTGGTATTTCACTGAAGTATGACAGTTTAAAGCCATTTTTTAACTTTCTCCCAAGTATATTATATCTATTATTTTCTCTCCTGAGCCCCATTCCCTATTTGTAAAATGGGAACAATAACCTCTATGGGATTGTTATTATGATTGAATGAGATAAAATATAAATTTTA
>NW_007726791.1:562094-563989 GCF_000696425.1 Galeopterus variegatus | reverse complement strand
TATATTTTGTGCTTAATACAGTGCCATATACACAATTAATATGCATTAATTGATCGCTTCTGATATAGTCAGATTTGGTTTAAATTTATAATTTGTTTTTATCAAGTATTATGTAGTAAAAATGTAATGCTTGAATACACTGTTATTGTTAGTAATATTTTGTTATCATCCATTTTGCTCTTGGTGGAGACTTCAAATTCAGTGGTATGAATAAGACAATTGATTGCTTTTTTTTATGTGGAAGATATAAAAATTCAGTAGGTGGCACTCTTTCCTTTTCTGTTGGTGTTAATGAATATCCAATTAAATGCCAAAGATGTTTTCAAGATTTTGAGAAAAAGCATCCAACTTAAACCACTGATGGCTCTTCTTAGAAAGAAAAAATAACAATTTTGTTCATAATTTAACCTCTGGAATTTTGTTACAACAGTTAAATATGAGTATACTTAATATTTATTTGCTTTGAGGAAGTTTCTGTAGCTAGAACAGAATTCCTTTTAGACCTTTTGTTATCCTTTCTGAAATTCTAGGGGGTTTTTTCAATAATTTGAAGTTATTATCCATTATTACCCATTTTTCCTTCCATGTTTTGATTTTCAAACGTTGTCAAAGTCCAATTAGAAGATATGTTAAAAATTAACACATTTTCCCCATTCTATCACTACAGCTTTCCTTATTTTTAGTGCGCCCCTCCCTTTTTCCATTTTGAAGAGAACACTGGCTAGTTGAACGAGTTAATGCAACTTATTTTTGCCCTTTTTATTTTGCCTTTTTATTTTGCCTTTTTATTATGTTCTGCTTTTTTTTACTTAATATTATTTATGTGTTTTCCTCCTTCCTGTGTATTTTTTGTTTTATATTTTTTAAAGAATGTACTCTAATTTACTTAGCCATTCTGTTATTGTTGGACATTTTAAATATTTTAAAATCTTATAATTTTGCATCAAATATCCTTATGTGTGTTTTTCTTTTACATTATTTCCTTATGGTAAATTCCCAGGGTAGGAGTTTTTAGTTCAAATGTATAAACATATTATGGTTTTTGACACGTCTTGCACATTGCTTTCCAAAAAGAGTTGTATCAGTTTACAATGTGTGATTATACCAGTATTCAAGCAGTCTCACTGGAATTGAATTTTAAAGTATAATTTTTTTTTTTACTAGCTTAGATTGAACAATTTTGGGAGGGGTGTCATTTCGTTTTAAGTTTTTTAGTTGAAGCGTGGAACTATAGAAAAAAATGTGCCCCTGGTATATAACCACTATTATTTTGATGTAGCCCTTTAAGTCTGTTTGTGTGTGTGTGTGTGTGTGTGTGTGCATAGTGCTCATTTTAGCATAGCTTAATTATAGTATATATGAGGGTACTACAAAAAGTTTGTAGGAAAGTTGAATTAGAAGATAATATGAATCCTTCCTTGAACTTTTTGAAGACCCCTCATAATTTTATATACTGCATTTTCACTTGATTAATTCACCTGCTATATGCTAGCCATTAACTAGTTTTTATTTGCTAGATGGTACTAGGCCTACCAGGAGTGAACGGGAAATGTATAAAATGAAATGATTTGGTTTGGGTGGTTCTATTAATCATGATAGGGTACGTGGAAGCAAGAACATGTTTGGGATAGGTGGTAATATGGAAATATGCAAGCTTGTTATATTTTTATCTGAAATTCTAACATAGTGAATATCTAGTTAGTGGTTACATTTTTAATTTTTAGTTATTTTAGTACTGACATATAACATAATCGAGAGAAGGTATTCTTAACCTTTGGTGTACTGTTACGTTCCATTGGCTCCAATTTTTGTTCTTGTTTTGTTTTTGAGCAGTTTTGACGATTCAAAAGGATTGGCATTTCATGACTTTTATTCTTTCTTGAAGGCTATCAAAA
>NW_007726791.1:557522-561220 GCF_000696425.1 Galeopterus variegatus | reverse complement strand
GCGGGAACCGGTCTGTATGTGGGATCCGAACCCTCAGCGGGAGCGCCGCCACGCTTCCCAAACAGCGCACTGTAGCAGTGCGCCACCGGGCCGGCCCCCCAGAACATTTACTTTTTAAGAAAAAAAAATTGGATGAAACTCATTCTATCTTGCCATTACTGTATGTCCACTGGACCCTTTTATAAATCTAAGACATTGAGAGATTTTAGGGATCATATTTTCCTGCATCTTGAAACATTTAGCTATTTTATGCTTGTAGGAATTATTTTATTATTGCTCATCACTACTCATCAATTATTCCCAAATATGCTTTAAAAATGACTAAAATAATAAGAAAATGGAAGAATGATGAAATCACTTAGATAAAGATGAACAAATGGTGAAATAAATTATCTCATCCTTCACTTTTCTTATTGTGGGAGCTAGAATATTATATTTCAAAAATGCATTAAAATGGACTGGAAACACCATCTTCTAAGTGTACTTTTAGATTTCAGTTGAATACAGTTGAAAATTCAGAATTTTTCATTTTCAACTTATACTGGAAAAGAGAAAAATGGATATGTTTCACAATTATTAGACAAATCAAAATAAATGCAAAGAGTTAGCATTTCTGGCCTTTGGTAGTAGTGAAATTGATCATATAAGTGAAATTTCAGACTCTGGTTCTTCAGAGGACATCATCCTAGGTGAATTTTCTTAAATTCAAGAATCGATATATTTTTTAAAACAAACAAGTATGTCTGTCATTTAGGTAGTCATTCAACAGGAAGGGCTTCATCATGCAATTATATTTTCGTGACAAGAACCAAGATCTCAAGAACCTAGACCATTCAGTTTTGAAAGGATGCATGACAGTATTTTTTCATATTTTATGCTGTTATGCACCAAAATTTATTTCATACAAAGGGTTTGGTATGTTTAAATTCTTCTTAAAGTTTCTTATAAAATTGTTTTCACTGTCCTTTTATTCATACTTCTGTAAATTATTCATAAGATGGCTTAAAATTATAAAGGTTCCATTGGACCCTGATGTGAAATGGTAATGGCTATTCTTCCTGATATAATGAGGGTTAAAGTAAAAAATATTTGTCAGATTTAATAGCATTATTATATTTTAACACTTCCCTTTAGTGTAGAACCCTAATTATGTCTGACAGATGCAATTGGGAATAGTTAGAAGGAAATATAGTTCTCAACCAATCAGCAATGGAATAAAAAACTCAGGAAGTCCCAGTGCCATGGTAAGGGAGAAAAACTCATTCTTCATTTCCTTTCATGTCCAGTGTGTTCAGATTAACTTTAAAGGCGAGTGAGACATAGGTCAGAAGATTTTGTCTACAAGTGAGTGTTACCTGTGTGTGAGCCCATCCCAGCAGGCAGCCAGTCATCAACTGACAACCCTGTCTAGGTCCCTTGACAGCCACTGGATATCCTGTTGCAAATTAAATATGAAACAGGGATGGACTTGGTTTTGCATTTAAAGGATTTCTGAAAGTTCAGCTTCAAATGAGGTTGTTAGTGCATTCATTTTTATTAAAGCTGGCTTTGTTGGGAAGGAAAGGATTGTTAGGACTGTCCTCGGTGGTTTTGAGGAAAGTGCTTTGGAAAAATGAAATGAATGGCATAAAATTCTGTACCTTTACATAACTACGTGATTCATATCACAACTCTTCTTATAAGCACTACACAATTGTCAAGCCTGTCAAAGTGGCATTGAACCTACTGTGGCAGTATAGCCTACTTGTAAACATGTTTGTAGTTTAACAAATGTTAAATGTTTTAACAAATGTTTCACAGCAGGGGTTTTTTGAGACTTTGTTTTTTCAACTTTGTCTTTCTAAATTTTAGTAACAAAAGGAAATAAAACACAGGCAGTTTATGTCACACTTTGAGGGTAAAGAGACTAAAATCTGGATTAGAATAAATTTATTAACTGCAACAATAACAGCACTTACAAGGGTACTTCAAAAAGTTCATGGAAAAAAAAAAAAAACTTTCCATGAACTTTTTGAAGTGCCCTCTTATATAGCCCATTCTTAGGTGCCACACAGTGATCTAATGGCTTTACACATTAACTCATTTAATGCTCAGAATAACCCTATGAAGTAAGTAATATTTTTATTTTATAGATGAACAAAATGAGGTGTAGGGATATCTTTTAAGGTCACTCTAGTAACTGGTGGATCTAGGATTTGAATCCAGGTCTGACTCCAAAGAACTTTTTATTTTTAGTTACTGAGCTATTTTTGTGCTTAGATTCTATTACTATAAGTGATATTCCCATTTATAAGGCATTATCTCGAAGGTTCAGATATCCACAAGGAAGATTTGGGGTATGTTATGCCACTGGTTTTATCCTGTAGATCTTGGACTTTTGGGAAGACTTAAGGTTATTGCATGGGATATGTGAATTCATGTTGCATAAGCATTGTATAAAGGCTAAATTCTGAAAAAGTCATATATAATTGTATTTTAATTTGTATAACTGTTGTTCTTCATAAAATACAAATTCATTTAGTATCGCTTATTCATAACTTGTTATGTGTTTCCCCAATTAATATAAACTAAAATTGTAACAATTATTGGGGGTTCATGAAATCTTATGATGTTTAAAAAGGGAGGATATTATGTGTCAGAAATAGTTGGGATCTATTGAGTGACAAATTACTTTATCTAAAATGTGTATCCCCATCTCCTGATAAATCCTCTCGGGGTAAATTACTCAGCCAACAATGAAATTCAGTGTTATTTTCTATTCTCAGTGATGTGGCTGTAGATTAAATCTTTGCTATGTTTTAATTAAGAAGCAAACTTGACAGTTACTACTCTTTTCATTGATTTGCTCTCATGAGTGAGAAAGTGCTGTGTTCACTTTATTCTGGGATTGAAAGGATAACTCATGCTGTCAATTTGGTGAAGGCATATATGGGAGGAAAAATCCATACTATATGTAAATATAAAGTTAAAAACTAATACTAGAAAATATTGGCCTTGCAGTACATATTCTAATAGGGATAAAAGTTTAGCTTCAGGTTGTTGATAACACTGAGGTCCAGAGTTCGATTCCTGTCCTGGCCAGCTACCAAAATAAATAAAGAAATAAAAGGTTTAGCTTTAGGGTTTTAGGCTTATTTTCCAGTTCCCCTAAACTTCTAAGTTAGTAGTACTGTCCTCTGTGTGCTTATGGTACTTTGTACATACTTATTTTTTCCTACTTATATATATATACTCATGTATTCAGTTCATTAAGCACATATTTATTGTTCTATATAGTGTTTTTGGAAGGAGATAAGTACTACAAGAAAAGAATAGAGCATACAAAGGGAAAGTGAAAATGCCAGGTCATAGGGAAGAAAGTTGCAATTATAAATATGGTGGTCAGGAAATATTGAGAAAGGGACGTTTGAGCAACACTTAAAGGAGGTAAGGGAGATAGCCAGGTAAGACACCTGGGAAAGAACATTTCAAGCAGAAAGAAATCTGGTGCAAAGCCCACAAAAGGGCACTTGGCTTGGCTGGGGTGTTTGAGGAGTGGCATGGGGGTCAGTGTGACTACAGCAGGATGGTGGTGGGGACAGAGTGTTAGGAGAGGGGCCAGAAGGTGACATGGGAGGTCATCATGGGAGCCTTGTGGAAGGAGTTTGATTTTTACTCTCAATGAGGTGGATTGAAGCATTTTAATATATAAAAAAAAA
>NW_007726791.1:548622-556522 GCF_000696425.1 Galeopterus variegatus | reverse complement strand
ATATTCCCCCCCCCCCCCTGCCCCAGCAAGACTGGATATTTCAGAGGGCAAAACAGAGGAATTGTGGATTGAGGGGTGTGGGGACGCACCAGACTCAGCTGAAGGCAGTGGCAGCATCCTAAAAGCAAAGGCATAAAGGAATGTGCATATACTGGATGCTGAAATGTCCAGCCTTATACCATGTGGAATGCTGGCAACCAGTTCTTCATCCTCCAGGCAGGAGATTAGAGATTTCAGTAGAAAATCTGACCAGACCAAGATAAAATACCAAAAGATATTTGTTTTGTTTTTATGTTTTTTTTTTGTTTGTTTGTGGTAACTGGCCATTGTGGGGATATGAACCCTTGACTTTGGTGTTATAACGCCACACTCTAACCAACTGAGCTAACCAGCTAGCCAAAAGATATTGACCGTGCCCATTTCCCAACAAAGTAGCTCAGTCAGATCCCTCCAAGGGTTACCAGACAAAGGAAGAAAACTTCTAATTTGAAAAAGAATAAAACAGACAAAAAAGCAACCTACCGGAAACAGAATCATGCAAGGGGAAAAAACGTAAAAGTTTCTGTACTAATATCCTGAGAGAACAAAAAAAATGTTGAAACCATGAGGCAAGGACAGGACACTATTTTAAAGAAGCAGATGGAGGAAGAGAAGTGGTAGAAGCAGCAGGAGCAGCATTGCAAGACCAAAAGAGCTTTTGGAAATTAAAAATCATAATAGCAGAAATTGAAAAAAAAAAAAAACAATAGAGAATTAGAGGATAAAGCTGAGGAAATCCTGGAGAAAGCAGAACAACAACAACAACAAAAAAAAGATTTTAAAAGAGAAAGGGTTTTTAAAAATATAGGACCCTTCCAGGAGGTCCAATATCTGAATAATAAAAGTTCAGAGAAGAGTCCTAGAAACAATGTTGTCTTGAATTTATTTCCCTCTAAAAGGAACAAGGGCTCCTTAGAAAAACTGTTTCCAAGTCTGGGGCAGGAAATCTACAAAGTGACCTGAAACATTTTGTTATACCAGGTAGCAAGGAAGCAATAGAAGACTACCAGGGCAGTATCAAAAGGACTCAGAAGCCAACTCAAATAGAGTCCTGCTCACTGGTTTTCTGGTAAATTTTTAAAAACTGGTTCTCAAAAAAAGAAGAAGAAAAAAAAAAAGAATGAATGAATGTATATGAATTTACAAATTTATTATAACTTTTTTCTAATGTAAAATGTGTAGTACACAATTTACAAATAATAATAGACAATACTCTTTGTTGTAAATTCCATATAGCCAACTGATCTCGAAGAATGCTTTTGTTAATTTTTGCTGAACTCTCATATCCGTAACCAAACTGCTGTTACACCTGACAAGTGAGTGTAGTTCCAACATGAATGTTGCTTAATATTTTCCTTCATAATAATGAAGAGACAAAAGTGAAACAATGAATATGTATGTCAAAGCGTCAGTCATTTGTTAAGGATATGAATGACTTTTTTGCTGAGTTGTGTGCTAGCTTTTGAATACTGAAAGAATAATTTCTCAGTTTTTTTTTTGTGCTACTCGTAATGGCAACAGGCACAGCACACTTTTAAATTTAATCTACATTTTCAACATTTTCCCATTAACTTTCTTAAGTCTAGATTATCAAGAAAACAGTAAATCATTTTATGTTTTGTAGCATTTGCTGATTTCTGTGGTGTAGATACTCCCGCCATGGCCAATTTCAAGCTCCTGGTGGGATGTCACTGAAAGAGATTTGGGAGAGAACTGAGATGCACCCTGTCACATAATGTTTCCATCATATTCAACACAATGTTTCCTTCTGATAAAACAGCTGTGAATAACTGGGAGACTAACATCTCTAGGAAGAGGTGGATTTTAAGTATTTATTACCTTTGTTTTTTATATAATTGAATTGTAATCTTATATGACTTAATTTTAAATTATGTACCTACTTCAGTACATCACTGGATGGATTTCACTTTTTGCAGTAGATGTGGATCTGAAAAAGTTGATTTTACTCAAATTTTTAAAATAGAATTTAAAATGAAGCCAAAATGCTTTCTTCTTAAACGAAGCTTATCCCGAGTCCTTTGTAGAGTGACAAATCCTTCTGTAAAACAGGTAATGATCTCCTCATTTCAGATTATTTTTTTGAGAAACATCTATTTATATTCAGCTAAGACCATAAAACCAAGGAACTATCTTGAACTTTTAAATCACTAGAGGGAAGACAGTTAGTGCTTTATATTTAGAATATCGTGATAACAATGTTATTATAGTTCCATCACGAAAGAGTACCTTGAACACTGTAAATTCCCAAGTTAATGCCCTGAATTTTTTTTTAATTTCTTTCTTTTTTTTTTTTTTTTTTNTGAAAGGATAACTCATGCTGTCAATTTGGTGAAGGCATATATGGGAGGAAAAATCCATACTATATGTAAATATAAAGTTAAAAGCTAATACTAGAAAATATTGGCCTTGCAGTACATATTCTAATAGGGATAAAAGTTCAGGTTGTTGATAACACTGAGGTCCAGAGTTCGATTCCTGTCCTGGCCAGCTACCAAAATAAATAAAGAAATAAAAGGTTTAGCTTTAGGGTTTTAGGCTTATTTTCCAGTTCCCCTAAACTTCTAAGTTAGTAGTACTGTCCTCTGTGTGCTTATGGTACTTTGTACATACTTATTTTATCCTACTTATATATATATATACTCATGTATTCAGTTCATTAAGCACATATTTATTGTTCTATATAGTGAAACTTCTAAGTTAGTAGTACTGTCCTCTGTGTGCTTATGGTACTTTGTACATACTTATTTTTTCCTACTTATATATATATACTCATGTATTCAGTTCATTAAGCACATATTTATTGTTCTATATAGTGTATATAGTGTTTTTGGAAGGAGATAAGTACTACAAGAAAAGAATAGAGCATACAAAGGGAAAGTGAAAATGCCAGGTCATAGGGAAGAAAGTTGCAATTATAAATATGGTGGTCAGGAAATATTGAGAAAGGGACGTTTGAGCAACACTTAAAGGAGGTAAGGGAGATAGCCAGGTAAGACACCTGGGAAAGAACATTTCAAGCAGAAAGAAATCTGGTGCAAAGCCCACAAAAGGGCACTTGGCTTGGCTGGGGTGTTTGAGGAGTGGCATGGGGGTCAGTGTGACTACAGCAGGATGGTGGTGGGGACAGAGTGTTAGGAGAGGGGCCAGAAGGTGACATGGGAGGTCATCATGGGAGCCTTGTGGAAGGAGTTTGATTTTTACTCTCAATGAGGTGGATTGAAGCATTTTAATATATAAAAAAAAATAATTACAGAAAATTTTCAAGCACACAAAAGTAAACACATTAGAATAATTTACTTTCATGTGTCCATTACCCAGCTTTAATAATACCTGCTCATAATTAATTGTTTTTCATCTATACTCCCATTCACTTCCCTCCTTTCGTAATGATTTTTTTTTTTTGGTCTGCTGTATGGTATGGAGATACGAACCCTTGACTTTGGTGTTATCAGCACTATGCTCTAGTGAGTGAGCTAAGCTGCCAGCCCCTCCTTTCATGCTATCTTGAAGAAAATCCCTGACATCAAATTATTTCATTCATAAATGTTTAAGTATATAACTCTAAAAAATAAGAACGATTTTTGTTATAACCACAATAGTAGTATTGCATCCTTAAAATTAGTAATTCTTGAGTATCATCAAATAATGTCTTTCTCATTTTTAATTTTCTCACAAACGTCAAATATTTGTTTGTTATTTACTATGTGTTTGAATCAGGATCCAAACAACACTCACACAATGTGATTGACTGATATCTCTGTCTCTCTCTCTCTCTCTCTCTCTCTCTCTCTCTCTGACTCTTTCTCTTTTACATTTGCATATTTGTTGAAGAAACTGGGTCGTTTTGTCCTGTAGAGTTTTTCAGTCTAAATTTTGCTATTGCATCCTAATGGTTGTGTTTTACACGGTCCTCTGCATATCCCATAAATTGGTAGTTGGTTCTCAAAGCTTGATCAAGTATCAGGTTCAATTGTTTTGACAAAACTATTTCATAGTTGGGGGTCTGTGATTCCATCTAGGGACACATAATGTCATTGTGGGTATGTTTGTGATTTTAGCAAACGTTGGTTCTATTGAACCATTAAGTCAATAGAAGTTGCAAAGTGGTACCAGTCTAATTCTACCCTTGTTCTTTATTATCTGTTGTTCCTCTATAAAGAGAAACTTACCTTCATCTACTGTTTGGTTACTTAGTAGTAGTTTGTATAGGAAAGTCTGGATAAGTGTTTGATCTCTTTTCTTTATTCATCAGTTTTCAAAATAATGAGCTAGTTTTCTTTCTAACTTCTTCCCATAATCACCAACTAGACGTGTATCTGTTTTTTTAAATTATCATTATGAACTCATGGATTTAAGCAAAATTTTTTATGGTGTCAGTCCATTGCAGTTATAATTATCCACTGATGTTCAGGCTGTCCTATCTTTAGCACTTGGGAAATGGTGTACAGGAGCTGGCTCATACCCACTTGCGAGAGCTCATCGGTGAATACGTTGTATATTGTTAAATATTCAGCAAGTTTGTGGTCTGGTGGTTCAACACAGACTTTATTAAAAATTAAATCATATAAACTTACAATTAAATAAATTGCATTAAAAGGAAAGGTACTCAAAACCTATCTCTTCCTAGTTATGTTATTCTTAAGGTTAGGTTTATTGTACTGGGTGGTAGAAATCCTACATGGCTGCACTACTGCACATCTCCCAGCTCCACATTCAGGGACATCACATGGGTAGTTTGAAATTGACCATTGTGGGAGTTTTTACATCTCAGAAGTCAGAAGTGCTACAAATTGTGGCTTGATTTATTGTTTTGTTGATTGTCTAGTCTAGACTTTAGAAGGCGATGGTGAAATGTAGATGAAACTTCAAAATGTATATTGTCTATAGCTGTTCCACTGTAAATAGAGCCAAAAACGAGGAAATATTTTTACAGTATTCTTTTTTTTTTTTTCATGGCTGGCCAGTTGGCCAGTACGGGGATCTGAACCATGTTCCAGTATTCTAAAATTATGTATGATTCAGCAAGGAAGTTGTACACATCATTGACAACAAGTACAATTCTGACATGTGCCTTCCTTGTTTTACATTAAGAGATTTTTTGGGGGGGTGGCTGGTCAGTATGGGAATCTGAACCCTTGACATTTGTGTTATGATACCATGCTGTAACCAACTGAGCTAACTTGCCAGCCATTTTTTGCTTTACTTTAGATTAAACCGGAAGTTAGCAGACTGTGCCTGGGCAGCAGCCTGTTCTTTAAATAACATTTTATTGAAACACAGCTCTGCCCATTTATTTCCATATTGTCTTTGGCTGTATTGGTGCTACAGTGGCAGAGATGAGTAGATGTGATGGAGCCTGTATCCCACAGGCTTAAGATGTTCACCTGGCCCTTTATGTAAAAGTTTGCTATTCTTCAATCTAAACTAACATTCATGTCAGAACTGCATTAATGCAACCATAAGTTGGCTACTGATACATAAGATTGGCAAATACAGACAAAAACATTCTGTGAGTATGGAATTTATAATAACAAAGAGTACTGTATTTTTTATTATATGTAAATTATGTCATATACATCCTTTACATCAATAAAACTTATAATAAAAATACACCCCCTACTCCGCTGAAAGCCAGTTCTTAAACATTTACCAGCACACCACTCAATCCACTTGAACTGTTATTTAGCAATGGATCCAGTGACTGATTTTGTTGCCAAAATGACTCAACCCTTGGAATGAGGGATTTGGAAAATGAGTAAGAAGCAAGAACCGTGAGGGTTTTGGGGATAATATATTTGTGTATTTTTAGGAGTAGTCAATACTGCACAGAAATTCTCATCAGCCAGTGCATACAAGGGCACAAGAAAGTTCGTGGAAATATCGTTTCATCTTTTAATTTTGTTTTCCACGAACTTTCTGAGAGTGCCCTTGTGTAGCTCAAATTTGTGTATCTTGCTTGCCGTGCCTAGCATAACAGTGGGCACACTGGAATTGTTTGAGGGCAAGTGTTTCCTTCTAATTATCTTTTGGAGCCAGTTTGGGGGCTCTTATTTTTAGAAATCCACTACAGACTTAACATGTTAACTCTATGCATGTTTCCAAATATGAGGGTACTTCAAAAACTTCGTAGAAAAGTAGAATTAAAAGGTGATACAAATCTTTCCATGAACTTTTTGAAATACTCTATTATGAGATTTTTGGCTCTTAAGAAAGTAATAATACACTGAAGAGACAACACTAACACATATGCAGCACTTCCATTACTATAGTAAGTATGGTAGGAATTCAGAATGGGGAAGAGGACGCTTATGTAGGTGGTGAGTCTTGACCTGATCCTGGACCTTGAAGTATAAGACTTAAATTTAAGAGAAGAAAACTAAAAAGAGCCCTCTAAGGGGAGGGGAATTCCATTAGAAAATCATGAAGGTAGGGAGGAAAATGCGTGCGCGCGCACGCGCGCGCGCGTGTGTGTGTGTGTGTGTGTGTATGTGTTCGAGTGTGTATTTGAATAGTCTTCCTGGAATCTGAAGAACAATAAATAAGTAGGTTCGTAAATAGATTGGTAGTATATTATAGTATCATGAATGCCATTTAGAAAAATTTGATTGTAGTTTGAACTTGTAAACCACACTGTAGGTCGCTGAAGAGCAGAATAAGACATAAAAGTGGTGTTTGTAAAACACTTTTTTTGACTTCTAGTTAAAGATAGAATTAAATCTAGGTATCCACTTTTGCTCCCTTCTGACACCCCACTAAAACAACAATAAAGTTGTTTTTTGTAGTTGTTAAGTTCATAAGTTTAAAAGAATAAAGAGAATGGGATAGAAGCCAAGAGTAACAAGTTTTTTGAAATTGGAAAGTCGAGGATCAAATGGTAAAGATCTTAGCAGATCCAATACAACCAAATCCTAAGCCAGCAGCGAAGAAACCCAAGATTCAACCAAAGACCCAGGCTTTGTGCACCGGGTACTTCTGGAAGTGAGGAGAGGAATTGGTTGAAAACCTGTTTAAGAAGCAAACAGATGCACAGATTCCTTCCTTGGTTTAGTGCAGCTGAGTGATATTCCCCCCCCCCCCTGCCCCAGCAAGACTGGATATTTCAGAGGGCAAAACAGAGGAATTGTGGATTGAGGGGTGTGGGGACGCACCAGACTCAGCTGAAGGCAGTGGCAGCATCCTAAAAGCAAAGGCATAAAGGAATGTGCATATACTGGATGCTGAAATGTCCAGCCTTATACCATGTGGAATGCTGGCAACCAGTTCTTCATCCTCCAGGCAGGAGATTAGAGATTTCAGTAGAAAATCTGACCAGACCAAGATAAAATACCAAAAGATATTTGTTTTGTTTTTATGTTTTTTTTTTGTTTGTTTGTGGTAACTGGCCATTGTGGGGATATGAACCCTTGACTTTGGTGTTATAACGCCACACTCTAACCAACTGAGCTAACCAGCTAGCCAAAAGATATTGACCGTGCCCATTTCCCAACAAAGTAGCTCAGTCAGATCCCTCCAAGGGTTACCAGACAAAGGAAGAAAACTTCTAATTTGAAAAAGAATAAAACAGACAAAAAAGCAACCTACCGGAAACAGAATCATGCAAGGGGAAAAAACGTAAAAGTTTCTGTACTAATATCCTGAGAGAACAAAAAAAATGTTGAAACCATGAGGCAAGGACAGGACACTATTTTAAAGAAGCAGATGGAGGAAGAGAAGTGGTAGAAGCAGCAGGAGCAGCATTGCAAGACCAAAAGAGCTTTTGGAAATTAAAAATCATAATAGCAGAAATTGAAAAAAAAAAAACAATAGAGAATTAGAGGATAAAGCGGAGAAAATCCTGGAG
>NW_007726791.1:543846-547833 GCF_000696425.1 Galeopterus variegatus | reverse complement strand
GAACTATCTTGAACTTTTAAATCACTAGAGGGAAGACAGTTAGTGCTTTATATTTAGAATATCGTGATAACAATGTTATTATAGTTCCATCACGAAAGAGTACCTTGAACACTGTAAATTCCAAAGTTAATGCTCTGAAATTTCTTTTGAATTTTCTTTTTTTTTTTTTTTCCTTTTTGTCTTTTTTCGTGACCGGCAACGGATCGCAACCCTCAGTGTCGCACCCATACCTCGCTCAGCCAGTGAGTGGCCGGTCTGTATGTGGGATCCGAACCCTCCGCGGGAGGGCCGCCGCACTCCCAAGTGGCGCACTACCGGGCCGGCCCTTGAATTTATTTCTTAACGATATCGAATCTGTTTCTTCTTTTTGTTTGAATAACAGTTAGTGCAAGTAAGTACTTCATTTCTAAGGTGATATAATTTGGGTGATCATGTTGGTGGTGCCTAAAATTAATAAATTTGAAGGAAGAGGAAGGAAAAAACAAAGATCAACAGAATTAAAATGCAAGATCTTCAACAAGCCATTTGTACTTCTTTCTGAAACTTTGCCTTTCCTATCACAGGTACATCATTTTATCCCATTAGCAAGTTAGAACTGTTTCTTACCACTGCTCCCTTAGATGATATGTCCAGGAGAAAGTTCTCTGGAATTGGAGTGGAAATTGGCAGGATGCCTGTGGAGTAGCAATGGGTATTCCCAGAGAGTGAGAGTTGGTGCCGGAAAGTCTTTGGAACGTTAAAGTGGACACTGGATAGTGTATTATTCAGTGGACTGTCACAGGACTCAGACTTACTTTAAAGTTTTAAAAGGCATTTTGATTTTATGTTGCTTGAATTCTTCATCCTATGTGTGAGTTATTTCATGAAAGGGTAATTGTATTTTGATTTGAGGGTGGAACGTTAAAGTGGACACTGGATAGTGTATTATTCAGTGGACTGTCACAGGACTCAGACTCACTTTAAAGTTTTAAAAGGCATTTTGATTTTATGTTGCTTGAATTCTTCATCCTATTTGTGAGTTATTTCATGAAAGGGTAATTGTATTTTGATTTGAGGAAAATAATGACTTTTTTCTTTCACACGGGTATAAATATCTAAGAAAAGCTCTTAGCTTTCTCTTAGCATTTTTACATGATTATTTACCTCAGTACTTTAAGTGAAGTTTTTGTTAAGGTTAAGAAAGAAAAAGGTAGGAGAAAATTAGAGAAGTTATGAAACTACTATTAGCTTTCTAAATTCATTGGGGGAAAACTCTGATTTCCAGCTGTATTACACCACAGGGTTCTTTTCAACATTTCTGAATTTTTTTTTCTACCAAAATAGGGATTTATCAGAAACTTTATCTGTAAGTTGAATTATTTGGGGGAGGTGGGAGTAGGAAGGAGTGGAATTTGAGGATTTATGGGGTTGACAGATTACAAATAGGTTTGAATGTCTTCAATAGTATATTAGCTTTTAAGCTCTGTTTTATTACAAAGAGGGACATGTAATCATATTATTCTCCCTTCTATCCATAGTAGAAGAACTACTCTGTCAAAATAGTGAGTGGCCTGGCTGTTAGGGTCACTGGCTTTTCCTAAAGGATTTTTATAGAAGAATAGTAAAATTATCATCTTTATTCTAAAGCCATTGGTTTACAAATCATCAAAGAAATGAGTGAAGTTACAAGTGATTTCCAGTAATTTTGTGTCATTTGCACTTGGATTCTGGGTCTGTCGCTGATTTTTATGTTTAGTTTTTCTTCCTGTCATTTGATGCTTTAAAATCTCCTTTATGACATAATCATTTGTGTCAGCTAGGCTACGTTTACTATGGTTGGTGGGAGTTGTTTGTTCTTGGATATATACTTAACTAGTTTTTCACTAGTTCTGGTCCTTACTGATTAGTTAGGAAGACTGTAGGCTTTCTTATTCCACTGAGTGGGAGGTAGAAAAATCTAACAGTGATTCCTAAGTTCCTAGCTGTGTCATGTTGAACAGTGTCTTATTTGCTATTTATTCATTTATTTAACGACATTTTTCTTAATACTAAGTTAGGTCTTTTTGTTTTGATTCTCAATATATCTGTTGTTAATGAGAACTTGCTTTTTAGGGCTGTTGAGATTTTAATGTATATAACACACTTAGAACAGTGCCTGGAACATAGAAGTACCCAGCACATGTTAGCAGCTAATAATTGTTTTAATGTCAACATCATCATCATTATTGTCATCAAATCCACCGGTACATTATAGGTTTTGTGTGTGTTTCGCTTTTGTTTTTTAGATCATACAAGATACTGTTTTACTTGTGGAAGAGGAACATGAGAAAGTGCTCTCCAAGTTAGGCTCTTAGTTCTGCTTATCAGTTCTCTTCAAAGTGGAGTGAGGTAGAAAGCTGGGTTGCCTCAGATAGGAAGGGAATGGGAAATAGGTAATCCGTTCTTCTGCCTCTCAGCAGAGGAATAATAATTAAACAGGTTGTAATAATTAAAACAAGTTGTCGTTATTGGAATTATAAAGAAGCGGTTCTACCCTTTCTCTTCCTTATGTCTTTCATCAACAGTGCTGCCTGACCAAGAATGACCAAGCCCTTGCAGCCCTCTTGTTTCAAGAAATATTACAAAGCAAAATGCCAGTACATGCAAAAAATTTGGGTAGTTTCTTGTAGTTTGTTGTAATAAAACTTTGACGTACAGTGTCTTCAGACAGTACTTGATTTTGAAGACTTGATGTCATTGGATTTCAGACATATACCAGTGACACTATTGTTGTAGCACTTTAAATCAGTTTTGTGAGTGGGGCTTTGAAGGGGGATTTTTAGTATTGATGTTTAGGAATGAACCAACTTTTTCTGAGCACTCACTAGGTGTTAAATTCTGTGCTTATTGGTGCAAGTACATCATCTATTTAATCCTCACAGCCACTGTGAGGGAGGTATTATTACCCTCATTTTATTTTATTTATTTTTTGTCAGCTGGCTGGTATGAGGATCTGTACCCTTGACCTTGTTGTTAAAACATTGCGCTCTAGCTAACTGGCCAGACCCTATCATCCTCATTTTAGGTGAAAAAACTGAGGCACGGAGAAATTATATAATTGTCAAAAGTCATACATTTTGTATGTAGGAAATACAGATTAGAAAGCCAGGCTTGTATGACTGCCTAGGTTTCTGTCTTTATTGTTTCTTACCTTGTAGTGAACAAGTATGAATGACAATTTGGGGTGCATAGGGATTCTAAAACTTATGTTCTTCCTTTCCTCTTCACAGTTGATGACCTGAGACTTGGTGGGAATGACACCAGGCCTTTTGCTGTACGTGTGAGTGTGTGTGTGTGTGTGTGTGTCTGTCTGTCTGTCTGTGTGCATCTGTGAGTGTGACTGTGTGTGTGTATGTATGTGTGTGTGTCCGTGTGCATCTGTGAGTGTGTCTGTGAGTGTCTGAGTATGTCTGTGTGTCTGAGTGTGTCTGTGTGAGTGTATGTGTGCGTCTGTGAGTGAGTGTATCTATGAGAGTGTGTGTGTGTGTGTGTGTCCTACTTTACCACTCGCTGCCTCACTCTTCAGGTCTCCATTCACATGTCGTCTTCTCAGTGAGGACTTTCTGGAGCATCTCATTGAAAATGTGACCCCTCTTTGATACATACACATCCCATCTTCGAATCCTTCTGTGTGGGTTCTGGGTTTCAGGAAGGCAGCAGCGATTTCTGAAATCATCTGACATGGGCTTTTTCTTCAGCCCACTCCAGATTGGGGTGGGAGAATAATGGGGACCCACATTCCAACCTCCCCATCTCCTGAAGTTGGCCTGAGATAGGGTTGCCCACTGTTACTGGCTTGGTCTCACCTCCTTCATTTCTACCCCTGCATCTTTGTCCTCAGTAAAGAAAAGAACGTGAGACCATCCTCCATTTGAGAATGAAGCAGGGACTTGTTTGCCAGTTGTGTCACATGCCATTTCTGCTGTGGCATGTTACGTCGGAACTGTACCCCATTGCGCTGTACCCCAT
>NW_007726791.1:508803-543836 GCF_000696425.1 Galeopterus variegatus | reverse complement strand
CATTTGAGAATGAAGCAGGGACTTGTTTGCCAGTTGTGTCACATGCCATTTCTGCTGTGGCATGTTACGTCGGAACTGTACCCCATTGCGCTTGTTTTGTTTTCTTCCTCTGCTAGAATGTAATTCATGAGCAGGCATTTTTGTCCATCTTATTCACTGTTTCATTCCTAGTACTTACAACAGTGCACAGTGCCTAGAAGGCACTCATTAAATGTTTGTAGCAAATGGCTGTTTCCTAGAGAATGTATTATTTCATGATGATTACTGTGCATACTGCCCTAGCATCCTTGGTCATGTCTCCCAGTCCATCTCATGCTAAATATGGCTATTAATGGCAGTTATACAGTTTGAAATCCACCCTCTGAAATTTTATTTCAAGAAATGAATTTTTAAGCATCTTAAGTTTGTTGTTTGAAAAATTGATTTTTAAAAATGGTTGGTCTGATAGGGATATATGATCTATGATACAATAAAGTAATGCTTTTTTAAAAAATAAGAATTTATTACCTTTAAAAATGTGTATTAATTCACATAACTAAGTGATAACTATTCAGAGCAAGTACACAGTGTACTAGTCATACTGTTCACAGACCATGCTGAGGCACCCTGGGGTGACACAGTGAACTCACTGGGGTGCCACAGGAAATTTTAAATTTTCAAGGGAAAACACAGATGCTTATCATCTGTCAGACACTTGCAAACTGCTATTTCAGGGTAGTTTATAGTTTCAACATTAGATCACACTAAATTCCTTTTGATATTCTATCTTTGCAAAACTAGGTTTTTAGTAGTTGCTGTGATAAAAAGTAAGAACTGTATGAAAAGCACTGCAGGACAGGAAATGAGGATGTTGTGTTCAATCTGATTGCAAGGTTAGAGAAGTTCTTCGGTGCTGACAGGCACACACATTCAATTAGTAAGTAAAGTAAATGTATATTACTTTATTTAAATAGCTATTAAGTTGTTGGGACATAAGTACTAAGCTGCTTGGACTTATCTACTTAACAAATAGAACTGTTAGATATTTCTCTTGGCCCTGGCGGACCATGAAAAAATTACTGAGACACTAACGGCACGGTGAACTGAAAATGTTTGGATACATCTGGACTAGTCTTATAAGAGGTAATGGCACCATCCACACCAGCAAACTTTTCAGGGGAAGCAATCAAGAAATATCGTACAACAAACTTGAGGGATTTAAACAATGGGTTAGATTGAACCTGACGTTACTATCAACCATAACATCTATAACTCTGTTAACATTATATATAAGGGAATTTATTAAGCTTTGGTTTAAATCTTATGTTCTTAGTGAACTTTCCCCAAGGAGTTCTTAGAACATTCAGAATCATTTATAGTTAGTTGTGTAGACCTTGAGATCACTTTTTGACTCCTTCAGCCAGGTTTGTGTTTTTGTATTTTGAAAAGGTTTTGTTCGGATTGAGCACTCAAATTTTCATATCCCAGATAAGGCACTGCCAGTGCTGATATTTCTTTTTGTCTTTTTTTTACTGACCGGTAATGGGATCGCTACCCTCGGTGTTGCGCCCGCACCGCGCTCAGCCAGTGAGCGGGAACGGTCTCCACATGGGATCCGAACCCTCCGCGGGAGCGCCGCGCTCCCAAGCGGCGCACTCTCCAGTAGGCCACCGGGCCGGCCCCAGTGCTGATATTTCTAAATGTAAAGGTTCCGCCTGCCCAGTTTGAAAACAGCTGTACGGTTTTAGAACTGAGAAATGGAAATTACCTGTTAGCATATTTTGCCCTATCCCAGCCACAGCCTCTTCCTCCCTCTAAAAGTAACCCCTGCCCTTCTGATGTACACACTGGAACTATTTTATAAAGAGGCATTTCCCCTCATATACTATTTGGTTACTCAGTGGTATAGTTCTTGTAGAAAAAAACTCAGGGTACATGCTTGATTTCTTTTATATACTCAGTTTTCAAGTTAGTAGAATGATTTGTTGTCACCTACAAAAGGCACCAATTAAATTTTTCTTTTTCTTTCTTTTTTTTTTTTTTTTTTTTGTGGCTGGCCAGTACAGGGATCAAACCCTGGACCTTGCCATTTAAATTTTTATATCATTATGAACTCATTGATTTGAACATATTTAATGGGTTTTAATCCATTTCAGTTCTTATCCTAATTGGAGCCCAATTGTCCAGTCTTTAGCTAGCTGGAATATTTTCATATTTACTCCTTATTCCTTTTGACTCAATGCTAGTGATCATTGATGTAGGTTCCTTGCTATCTGATATGTCAAGATGTTACAGGCTCCTCTTGTATGTTTTCTAAGACCTGGAATCAACCACTTCTCAAAAAAGCTCTGATTTTTTTTAAAAAAATGTGTATAGAATTTTCTACTGATGGTTTTTTTTTTTTTTCTTTCAGTACTTTACAGATATCCTTCCACTGGCTGTTAATGTCCATTGTTTCTGATAAGAAGTTGTATCATTTGTATAACTGTTCCATGGATCTAATGTGTTTGTTCTTCTTTGGTTTCTTTCAAGGCTTTCTATTTATATTTGGTTTTCAGCAATTTGACTGTGATGTAACTAGGTGTGGTTTTTCTTGTTTTTATTACAATTTGGGGTTGCTAGGTTTCTTTAATGTGTATATTTATATCTTTTGCCAAATTGGAAAATTTTAGATGTTTATTTCTTCAAATATTTTTTCTCCCCCATTTTATCATTTCCTTCTGAGACTCCAATTTAACATGTGTATTAGTCCATTTCTGTTGCTTATAACAAAATACCTGAAGCTGGGTGATTTATAAAGAAAAACAAAATTTATTGCTTACAGTTTCTGAGGCTGGGAAGTCCAAAGTCCATCTGGTGGTGGCGACAGTGACCCAGGGGTATCACATTGCAAGATGGTGGAAGCAGAGAGAGTGAGAGAGAGAGAAAGACAGACTCTCCTTTTTTAAAGCCCTCAGAACCATGCCCCTGACCACCTTTTTTAGTCCATTCACTACTGCACAGTCCTATAATCCAGTCACCTCTTCAAGGCTCTACCTTACAATTATCATAATAGGATCTCCCGCCCTCTGAACAGTCACAGTGGGGGCCAAGTTTCTAATACATAAAACTTGGGGAATGCTATTCAAGCTTCAGTGAGTTTTGGGGGGACATAATTCAATCCACTATACCATGTTAGGCCTTTTGATATTGTCCCAAAGCTCATTGATGTTCTGCTCACTTTTTTTCAGTCTTTATTTTTTCTGTGTTTAAGATTTGATAACTTATATTGATCTGCTTTCAAGTTCACTGATTTTTTTGCTATACATGTAGTTAACTTTTAATTCCAGATATAGTATTTTTCAGTTCTAGAGTTATCATCTGTTTTGTTTTTATAGTTCCATTCCTCTTCTGAGATTGACCATGAACATATTTCCCTTTATGTACTTGAACATAGTAATAGTAGTTTCTTGTGGTCATCTTAGTGTTGCTCTCAATTGATTGCCTTTTGTCTTGAGTATGGATCAGATTTTCCTGTTTCTTTATATGTCTTTTAATTCCAAGATTATGTTCTTGACATTGTGAATGGTAATTTGTAGAGACTGTGGATTCTGTTATGTTTCTCTAATGAGTGTTGAGATTTTGTTTCAGCAGGTGGTTAACTTGGTTCAAGTCAAACTCCAAACTGTGTCTCTTTTATGTAGGGCAGAAGCTGAAATCTGTTTAGGTTTTAATTTTGCGTGTGCATTTCTGTCTTTTCTAGACTATTGTCTTTATTTTCTACCATATTATTGAGGTATACTTGTTGTACAGTAAATTCTACACCTTTAAGGTATGTAATTTGATAAGTTTTGACTTATACTTCTGAAACCATTCTCACAGTCAAATAATGAACAAATTCATCACCCCCAAAAGTTTCCTGCAGTCCTTTGTCATCCATCCCTTCTTCCTGTCTCCCCAGCTCTGTCTCCAGGTATCCACTGACCTGTTTTATTTATACTGACCTATTTATTTTCTGTTATTATTGATTAGCTTTCATTTTTTAGAATTATATATAAATGAAATTGTAGTATGTACTGTTTTTGGCCTGGCTTTTCATTCAACATAATTATTTTGAGATTTATTCATGTTGCTAATATTCATAATTTAATCCTTTTTATTGCTGAGTAGTATTCCATTATGTGCATATACCACAATTTGTTTCCTCATTTGCCTGTTAATAGACATTTGTATTTTTTCTTGTTTGGGACTGTTTCAAATAAAGTTGCTATGAACATTTATGCTTTCATTTATCTTGCATGAATACGAGGAGTGGAATGGCTGTAATAAACTACTGTTCATCTTTGACCTAGGAGTCTGGTATCTTCTATGAAAATCCATGAAACGTTGGCAGACTAACTTCTTAGCTTGCAACTAGAGTGGCATTACAGACACTTCACAGTTTTTGACACTAGGCCCTTTGCAATTTCTATAAGAAAGACTGTAGGGATTTGTACTGAGACTGCATGGAATCTATAGACCAATTTGAAGAGAATGAACATCTTAACAATTTGAGTCTTTCAATTCAAAGATATCTCTTCATTTTTTTAGATCTTCAATTTTTCTCAGCAATATTTTTTAGTTTTCGGTGCATCTCTTGTACATAATTTATAAATGTATCTGTAAGTATTTCATAATTTTGTTGTGTATGGAATAGTTTTTTTTTTTAAAAAATAGGCTTTATTTTTTAGAACAATTTTGGGTTGACAACAAAACTGAGTAGAAAGTACAGAGAATCCTCATATATCCCTGGCTCCCCCCACAGCCTCCCACACTATCAGCATCCTAAACCAGAGTGGTACATTAATGATCCTATATTGACACATTGCTCTTACCCAGAGTCTATATTTTACATTAGTGTTCATTCTTGGCATATATCCTGTGGGTTTTGACAAATGTGTAATGAGATGTATTCACCATTATATTATCATACAGAATAGTTTCACTGCCCTAAAATTCTCTGTGCTCTGCCTGTTCATCTCTCTGTCCCCCCATCCCCTGAAAACCCCTGATCTTTTCACAATCTACTGTCTTCATACTTTTACCTTTTCCAGAATGTTATATAGTTGGACTCATACAGTATGTAGCCTTTTCAGATTGGCTTCTTTTACTTCATGGTATGCATTTTGGGTTTCTGCATGTCTTTTCATGGCTCAATAGCTCATTACTTTCCCATTGCCTGGGTGCACTGCAGTTTACTTATCCATCACCTACTGAAGGGCATCTTGGTTACTTCCAAGTATTGGCAATTATGAATAAAGCTGCTGTAAACAGCAATGAGCAGGTTTTTGTGTGGACATGTTTTCAACTCATTTGGGCAACGGTTTAATTGTTTTATCCTTAGCTGGGCTGCTCAAAGTCTGCCCTGCACATGCATAGTTCAGAGGTCAGTCAGAGATTTGGGCAGAATTTATCAGTAGAAACTGGGGCTCCCCACTGTGACTCTCTCCTTTATAAGACGCCACCCCCACTTCCCTCCTTTTCAACTGTAACCCCACACTCTGATTCCTCAGGCCGGTAAAACTGCAGGCTTTTCTTGTTTCAGCTCTAGTAGATTGGCAAAGCACAAACCAGGGCGGAAAGACCCAGAAATTGGAACCTCCCAGTGCTTTTCCCTTTTTCCAAGTGGTGACTCCCCTTCAATTCTGCTTACTTTCGGTCGCTTTCTAGTGACTTGCTTACCAGGGAAAGCTTGACATGAGCTCCTCTGACATTACCAGAAACTGAACTCCAATCACCAAGTTCTCCTTTGGGAAATTGTATTTCAAAGCCACAATCTGGGTGCTGTGACACTAATGGCCATTGGTTTAGTCTATTGTTTCTGGATCATTTCTTTCCTTGTAAATCAGTATTCTTTTTACTCTTTAGATTCTCAAAGGATTTTTCCCCCCCTTTTCTGAAAAGTCTACTGATTTTATGAGAGTATCTTGGTGTTGGTTGTTCTGGGTTGATATTTTCAGGTATGCTGTGTTTTCCTTCAATATAGTTAGAAATCTTTAGAAAAGCTTCCTGGCAGTATTGCCTAGAATTTGTTCTGGGTCTTTACTTTGGTTTTCATCTCTAGGACTTCTATTAACAGTATGTTGGGACTTCTTAGCCTTTTATGAATATTCACCATTTCTCTTGAATTCTTTGTAATCTCTTAATTTCTTTTTCATTTTCAGAATTTTCCTTTTCATTTTCTGTTTCTCTTAAGGCATTATTTTCATTTGCTCTTGTGCTTTTTCTAGTTTAGTCTTTGTTTCTAAAATGCTTTTTCAAAATTTCTAATTACTTCTGTCACCTCATTTCTAAGTTTTACTAATTCTAATTTGTGTTGTATTTCATTCCTTATATAATTTTTAAAATGTTTCTTAGCTTGTTTTGAAATAGTATGTTTCAGTGTTTAACTGTCTCTGTTTTTTCAATGTGTCCTTCAGTTTTGCTTTCATTTCAGTGGGATGTTCATCTGCTGCTTCTCCTTTTTTCTTGTAGCAACTTTGTATGGATTTTGACCTTGATACTTTTCTGATGCTCATTTTTGTTGAGATTAGTTTTGAACTTTTGGAAGAAGGCTTGGTTCAGGTAGCTTTTTACCTGCCCAGAGCTCCCTCTTCTGGTGTGTTCGTGTAGTGCTTAAAAATATGACAGCTGGATGTCTGAGGCTTTCTGGCTGTGTACCCTTCCCCACTTCATATGACCTCACCTTTCTCTCCTTGAGTTTTGAGAGATCACAGGGGCTGGACTGTATACTAGCCACTTAAGATTTCTCACAGGGCCCTGGGACTCATCTCGTGTGGGAAAGGCCAGAATCCCTCCCAGTTTAAGCCATTGTTCTCAAAGTGCCCCAGCACTTTCCAAAGAGTGTCACTTGGTTATTGTGATGGGAGGTTTTCTTTTCTCAGGCTAAGTCAAATGCTCTGTTGCTTTTCTCTACTTTTTCCAGAACAGATGCTGATAATAAGCAGATTGTGTATCTCTTGGTCATTTGTCTACATCTGCTTGTATTTTGGGCTTGGTGTGGATACCTTATCCCCTAGTTTTGTTGTCCATATTATCAATGTGTTTTGATTTTGCTATGTCATTGTTTTGCTGTTTTCATGGAGAGATTTAGGCAGACCTAAAAATTATGCTTCTACTGCTACCACCATTTCCCGAGAATCTTCATGAATAAGTTTTTTTAGAAAGTGAATTAGGGCCGAGCCCGTGGCGCACTCTGGAGAGTGCGGGGCTGGGAGCACAGCAGCACTCCCACCGCGGGTTCAGATCCTATATAGGGATGGCCAGTGCGCTCACAGTGAGCGCGGTGCAGCCGGTCTCAAAAAGGACAAAAAAAAAAAAAAAGTGAATTAAAGTGAATAGTAGAGACAGCACATCTAGACAACTTGTTTTAAAACTCACCTGTGAAAAATAGTGATACTGGTTAGTATCTGGGCAGTGAGTGGACAGCAGGAACCATGGGAAGATTTTGGCTTTTTAAAAGATTGGAGAAACCAGAGCCTGTTTGAATGCTGATGGGAAGGACCTGAGTGGGGTCTCTAAGATAATAACAGGATATGGAACACATGCAAAGAGGCTGGTCTTTTATTTTTTAAGTTGGGTTTGTTGAGTTATAATTTATATGCAGTAAAATTTACCCTTTTTAGGTGTATTCTGGTCATCAGTCCTTTATCATATATATGTTTTGCAAATATTTTCTCTCAGCCTGTGGTTTGTCTTTTCACTTTATTAACAGTCTTTCTCAAGGAGCAGACATTTAAATTTTGATTAAATCCAATTTATCCTTTATTTTTCTTTTATGATTTCTACTTTTCGTGTACTAAGAAATATTTGCCTAACCCAAAATCACAAAGATTTTCTTCTGTTTTCTTCTTGAAGTTTTATAGTCTTAGGTTTTACACTTAGATCTGTAATCCATTTGAGTTAATTTTTGTGTCTGGTGTGAGAATAGGTAGAGGCTATTTTTTTTTTTTCCATATGGATTTCAGATGATTCTTGCACCATTTGTTGAAAAGTAATCCATCCTTTATTGAATTGCTTGGCTCCTTTGTTGATAGTCAATTGACCGTATATGTGAGGAGAGGTTGTCTTTGATCAGACGTTTCTCTACTGGTATGGGAGAACTTCAGTAGAGATACAGGTGGATTCGTAGATTTGGTGATGTAGATTTGAAGGGATTTCCTAATTAATGGTTACTGACTGAAGTATGATTCAGAGTGATGAGTGGACAGGGCAAGTTAGCTGGGAGTGGGAACCAAAAGTTTCAGGAGAGTGGAGAAGGAGTGAAACTTAGTGGTTCAGACCAGGCAAGCAGACTGGAAACACAGTGTGCACGTGCTGGGCTGTGTTGAGGCCTCGTGCAGGTAGGGACAGTAACAGCAACAGGCCGGCGTGCAGTTTGGACACAAGTGCATGAAAAGTGGCCATGAGGTTCATTTTTTAGATTTAGGGCTTTTCACAGTTAGTTTTGTCTTTTCACTTTATTAACGGTGACAAATAAAAACAGGGAAATAAAAAGGTTAGGAAAAGTATTTGTCTTGAATGGGCATTACTTTCACTGAGTTCAAACATCAAAGGATGCCCATCGAGAAGTTATCTCCCTCACTGTCCCTTCCATGTCATTCCCTCTGCTCCCTATTGGTGCTACTTTTATGTTTCTCTTGCAACTTGTCAGTGTTTATTTATGCAGATAAAAGCAACTCTGACTACATTTTATCCCTTCCCCTCGTTTCTTGCACAAACTGTAGCATACAGTGTACAGTGTTCTGCACCTTGCTTTTTTATTTTACTTGTATTTATTCTATGGATCATTCCCTGTTAGTCAAGAACATTTGAGAGTCATCTTGGTGATGGTTAGACAAAAATATTAACAGTAGTTTTGGATTGTAAAATAATTTTTAAAATGCTCTTCTGTATTTTGTAAGTTCCTTCCATGTGCATATGTTACTCTCATAATTCGTAAACTTAAAATGTTAAAGTTTGTTCTTTCAACAGATGTCTGCTCCATGCCATCATGGTTTGAAGCACTGGGGATGTAGCAGGAAATAAAACAGGCCGGGTTCTGCGTTCATGGCATTGACATTCTGGTGTGGGCTAGTAGTCACCAAATAAGAAAAGAGGGAGAAATGCCAAGTGTGATGTCCATGGAGAATGAAAACGGGGGCTGGCAGTAGTGGCTGACCACAGACAGCAGGGCCAGCCTCCTCGGAGAAGGGAGCACTGAAGCTGCTATCTGTCTCAGTGACAGGAGCCAGTTGTGAAGATCAGCGAAGGAGAGTGTGCTAGACAAAAGAAGAGCCAGCACAAAAGCTTAATTCAGATTAAACTGATGTTTTCAAGAAGCAGCAATCAGGCCAATGTGTCTAGAATCTACTGAGAGGGCAAGTGGTCTAAGCTGAAGCAGGGGTCAGTTCTTATCTGATAATCAGGGAGAGTGATGAGGATTTTATTTTAAGTGCAATGGGAAACGATTGAAGAGTTTTAAGTTGTTAGTAAAAGCTGAAGTTGCCAGATGAATAGAAAGAGAACCTAGAAAGCCCAATTTGAAGTGAGTTTCAAGAAGACTCTGAAGTGTTATTAAATGCCTCAGATTGATGCTTAGGTTGAAAACTGAAACAAGGTTTATTAATTTGTTTTTATGGTACACTCTAAAGTGTAATCTACCTGAAATGGTAACTCCAAAATGAAAAAAATGAATTAAATTTTAGATTGATGAATAGAAAGAGAACCTAGAAAGCCCAATTTGAAGTGAGTTTCAAGAAGACTCTGAAGTATTATTAAATGCCTCAGATTGATGCTTAGGTTGAAAACTGAAACAAGGTTTATTAATTTGTTTTTATGGTACACTCTAAAATGTAATCTACCTGAAATGGTAACTCCAAAATGAAAAAAATGAATTAAATTTTAGATTAACATACATTTAAAATTCCAAACTGAGGAAAACAGTTTTTAAAGATTTGATTTCAAGTATGCATTTTAAAAACTATTTTATATTTTAGAGGAAGGAATTAGTACTTAGTCACTCATTTCTTTTAGAATTATAATGCTGATGCTGAGGCTTCAGGAAATCAAATGTCTAAATTAGAGCTCAAAACCAAATACTTCCTCACTCTCTGGCTCTGAATTAGCCAAATTGTTTGTATTTCACTGTTACTGGATCCACAGTGTGCTAGAGTATACAGTATACAGAATTTGAGAAAGGTACACACTCATTCCATATGGTGTTTTGATAGGAGATAGGAAAGCTACTAGAAGTTTAAGGGTCAGGAGTATAGTCTTGCACAGCTTTGAATAGGAAGTAAGATTGGCATATTTATTAGCCAAAATGAAGAGTTAAATTATACTATTATTTGACAAGTGAAATGTTTTGAAGTAAGAGTAATAGAAAATCATCATCCAACAATAGTAGTAACAGCAGCAAGAACAACAGGAGCATAACTGTAGTGACCATTGAGGAGTGGAGGCAGTACAACTCAGTGGTTAAAGCCAGCACTTTGCAGGCATGCAGTCTTGGGTTCCGATTCTGGAGCAGCCTTTTAGTAGCCACGTGTTATTGGGAGAGTTACTTAAATGTTCCAAGTCTCATTTCCTCATGTGTGAAATATAATAAATAAATAGTACCCACCTCACACAGTAGTAGTGAAGACGAAACGATAATCTGTGTAAAGTTTTTGGCAGGTGTTTGGGCACCTAGAAAGTACTGTTGTTATTGCTGCCGAGTTGGCAATAACAACAACAATATATATTTAATGTAATAATTATTATAATTTTGTTACTTGTTTTACTCATAATCCCAAAGGGCAAGTATTAGTAACCCAATTTTTTTCAGATGAAAAACATATTTAGAGAACTTTAAATTTTCCTGTGATTGCACAGCTAGGAAATTCAATAATAAGATTTAAATTTAACAAGATCTGTTTCCAGAATTCATGCATTTAATCATAACTCTATATAGTCTTGTAAAAAGGTCCTTCCAAGATTGAAACTCAGATCATTGGATTCAGAATTCGGAGTGTAAACCAACACATCATATAACAATTTCCTATTTTGTTTGTTAATCTGAATGTTTCACACTGTATTCTCATGTTCTACTCCTATTTTAAAAATAAAAATTTTATTATACAAGAAAGATGTTAATTTCAGAGAAAATTCAAAAATGCAGATAAGATCAAAGGAAGACAATCACTTACAGTCCCACTAAACAGTGGAGTATATCATTCTCGCTTTTTTCCCTGTGTATGTGTGTGTGTAAATAGTTTTCAGTGATTTAAATTTGTTGTGGACTACTTTTGATCCCACTTTTTGCATGTTTTAATTTAGGGATTTCAGGTGAATATCCTTTTTTAAAATTTAAATGATTAGGAGAAATGAAAAATGGTCTGTAATATTATGCAAATAGTAATGTAGGACTTAGTGGGAAGAAATAAAAACTTGCTCTAAGGACTTGGCTCTCCAATTATATATTGAATAGAGGCATAACTTTGAACTCATTCTTATGAATAGGAAATAAAACTCTGATCTCAAGAATGATCACTTCGATCCTTTCCTCTTTATAATCCATCCCTCTTTCTTCTTTAAATCTGAAATTCTCACCAATCGTTGTACTTTGGAACTACTATATATCAGAAACCAATTCTGAATTTTTAGGGAATATATCCTTTAAAAAAAAAAACAACTTCAGATCCATCAGGATATTTTCTCTCCATTTTTACTTCTAATGTAATTCTCTGCTACTTTCATAATTACTTTTGTTTCTTCTCTTCCAGTGAGTGGTCAGTTGGTATATAATTTCTTTACATGGTCATTCCCTGATAGAAGATACTTTCTAGTGGTTTATTATAAAATAAAATTTTAAATATAAATTTCAGTTTTCTATTGACTTCCATTGTAAAATTGGAACTGTAACTGTTAGTGAGAAGTGGGGGTCTTTTGTTGAAGAAGAATCATGTTGGTAACTTGTTAAACCATCAACAGACTCTTCTCACTTGAAAGTTTTCAGCCCCTGAGGAGCAGCAGAACTTGACACACTTCTGCTCTGATTTCTGCTTCCTTCTCTTTTTCTCTAAGTCTTTTCCTGGGACGTATCATCAGCCCCCTGCCCACCTCACAGACTTTATACACTCTTGCCTGACAATTTCCTGCCTGGCCACTTTGTTCTTGATCCCTTCCTCTACACCTCACCCCCCCCCCCCCCCACTGCCAACCCCCCATGTTTAAGATACGGAAACAATGTATTCCAGGCATTACCTTTCTTGAAGCTCAGAGCCTCATGTTGTGTAGAATAAATTGGTTTCCTATACAGTCTTGATGTTCTTGTACTGCTTTTAAAAGTATAATTTTTGTTACTTAGTATGTATCTGTGATAGAATAATCTGTTTATGTATAAAGAAAGACAACAGAAATTTTTCTTCAGTTTAGACAGCAAATAGTTAATTTTTACAATAGATTAAAAATAGTAATACATTGAGGTCAGTTGTTTAATACTCCTATGCTTGTTCTTCAACTTTATTAGTTCAAATAAAAAAAAAATCCAAAGATTTTTAAATGCACATGAATTGAAGTCTTGTATTGTGATTTCTCGTTCATGAAGACTTTCATATGTAGTAGTTTTTACTTCAAAGGAACTATATTAGTAATTACGATTATTTTGCTATTGAGATCTATATGCTAAGCATACATTGTTAATTGTCGTTGAAACCAAGGGTGTTCTTACAGAAGTATTTGTTGCTTTAAAGAAATACTTGCTGGTTAAAAGAAATAAATGGAGAAATAAATTTTCTCCTAATCTCAATTGATTACAAATAGCTATTTTGACATGATGATATTACAAGAGTACTTCAAAAAGTTCATGGAAAGATTAGTAAGAGATTATCTTTCTTTTTTTGCTGATGGGCCTGGATGTATTATCTTTTAATTCTATTTTTTTCTATTTTTCCACAAACTTCCTTTTGGGGGGGTGGGGGGTGTGGCTGGCCAGCACAGGGATCCAAACCCTTGACCTCAGTGTTTCCAGCACCATGCTCTTCTCCACGAACTTTTTGAAGTATTTTTATGACAGGCTGAGAAATAAAAATTCATTTAATGAATGAGATTTTCATTTATTTTACTAAATATGTGAATTTTAGATTAAGAAAAATAGACGAATTATCTAAATATTTTTAATATTTGTTCATCACTTAAATAAACATGTTTTGTCTTTTAGCTATTTGGTATATATAGTTGGAAACCACATTTCTTGAATTCACAGTTATTTCAAAACTATAAATTTAATCGGGAAGTTTTTCAAATGTCAAGTTAAATATTGATTTAGGTTTAAAGTAACACAAGTTGAATTTCATTATTTATATTAAAGAAAGGCAGCAAAATTTCCATAATTAACGTTTGTTCTTGCCTTTTCTAAGTATACTTTTTTTAACCTGCAAAGTTCCATACTACCAGTAGATGGCACTGTTGTAACATGATAGAAGTGTTTTATTGCTTCACCAACTCCCCCCGTCTGCCTTTGCAGTTTGGAAAGTGTTTTTAAAAGCAGTGTTCTCTGTGTAATTAAAATCAGTTCCCTGTATAATTAGCAATGGAGCCTTATTCTTTGTGGCAGAGTTTGTGGATGGCTTTTTTTTTTCAGTCTGTGCTTGTGTATAGCCAATGCCAAAACTGTTGCCTATTAAAATATAGAAAGTTGTATTGCTGTTTATCAGCACTAAAGCAATATTGTAGATGGAAATATATAAAAATTACAGTATGTTTCATTTAGGTGCTCTGAGCAAATTATTTGATAGGGAACATTTAAAATTCCTGGTTCTATCTTGAGAAATAGCAGAGTTAATGTGCCATAGTAATAATATCTTGTGTTCAGGTGCCCTGAATAGAGGACAACTAATTCTTACAAGGTTTTAAAAAATGTATCTGCATTAGTGCACTGCTTGTACGGTACAGCAGCTTAAGAAAACCACTGATCTACTTAGCAAGTGCTCTGTATAATTCTTTTGCATGCTTTCTTAAAATCATACAGTATGATATAGATATCCAACTACTAAAATAGTGAATACTGAAACACGATTAAAGTTATACCTCTCTTTCTTAAAAGAACATAAATGTTATACAAAGTGACATTAAATGTGCTTTCATTGCCTGGCTACCTTGGGAAATGTTAGGAGGCAGGGAGGTTAGAGAGAATCCAAGCCTGAATTTTAAGTTGTCAGAGGTGTAATTCATGAAGTTATAATTTATCCATAAATCCCAAAGTCTCCATAAGTAGTTTAAAAACAGACAGAAATCTTATTTTTAAACCAAATTATAGATTATTGGCCATATAATGTTTTGGAACTGAAAAAATTATAAGTAATAATTTAATGTGTTTGAAATTAATTTCATTCTGTGCTTTAATATTTGTAAAAATATTTGAGAAAGAGGAATCTTAATGATTTATTTTTTAATCTTTAATTGGTAGACATGTGAGATTAGGGAATTAGCATTTTCTTCAAGTTTTTTTTTTTTAACTTTATGAAATACTCTAGGTAAAGTCCAGTTGACTATTGAAACTGTGTTTATCTCAAAACAAGCTTTTATTTTAAAAGGTGGAAAGGTTTGCATTGGCTTACTTTGTATATCACAAACTTAGGAAAGCAGAATAGATCATTTAACATTTTCTTAGCAATTTACTTTGACAATAAAATGTAGGGATAAAATTTGAGAGAGGAGTAAGATTGTTGAGGGAGGCTATCATGTAATTCAAGAGAAACATTTAGAAATATCTTTTATGCTTTAGTCACTGTGGGTGTAATTTTAGAGTATTTTAGGGGAATTGGAATAAAGTATGAGCTAAAAATTTAAAGGCACCTTAAAAAAACTTTCTGATATTTTTTTCTAAGTTTCTCTCATGTTACAGTTGTCCCCAAAGGAAGACATTCTAGTTTTTTCTCCTTCCTCATATTAGTTCCATACTTCTTTGTGCATTAGGGTCCACTGTACGACAGATGGGACCAGGTGTTTTGAAGAACCAGCCATATAACAGAAGAATACCACAGAGGCTGTACTAGTTTGTTGATTTAAATGTGTTAGGTTGATTAGAGCAAATAACTTAATGTTATTTATCTATCACCCTAAAACTGTTGTTTTTTTTATTTCTTATTACCAAAGAGAATAAAACAAATTTCCATTTTGTTGAAGCATTTGTATTGAGTTCTTACAGTTTCCTGTATCATTCCCTGTATCATCTTGGTAATGATTATCGCTTTTTTCCCCCCCCCCCCATCCCAGGTTTTAGTCTAGGCTATTTGTATTCAGCAAGGTCAAGATAAGTTTTATCTCTACAGATAAGTCAAGTGCATTCGGATCGATAGGTAATAGTAAAATGCACTGAAAATATTGTTGCCAAGCTCTTAATGAATTTTTAAAGCTGTGAGCTTATCATATAAGGTGTACCTCTTATTGTTTTTATTTATTTGAATGTAGCTCGGGAGTGAAATTAATTTTAGAGACATTTTTTGAAAAGCAAAGAAACTTAGGAACAGATTAAAGTAAAATTTTTGGAAATCCCAATTGTTCTAAATTTAAACCTGTACTAAGAAAGTTTTAGAGGGTAATTTTTAAGAAAAGGAATGCAAAGGAATAAATATCAGAAGGCATTTATAAGTTAAAAATATAACTTGAGTTTACTTAAGATAATAATTTTTTTGAGGATATATATCTTACCCATGAGCTTTCCTACATAAATCAGATTTCTGCTTCCTTAGTTGGGGAATGGTGGTGGAAAAAAAGACTTCTTATACTTAGCAAGAGATGATGGTGTGTATTTCATTATTTTAGAATTTCTCTTCTAACCTAAATATATAAATAAGCTTTATTTACTTAAAGATAAAAAGTATCCTAAACATTTTCATTGATATTTTTCCTTTTTACTCAGAGGATACTTTTATGGCGTACGTTTATAAATATGGACTCCAAAATGATATGTTTTGCCTTAGTTTTTTTTAGTTAATTTTTTGTGGGGAACATGACCACGCATTAGGAGAAATGTAGATTGATTTTATTTTTCTTCCTAGGTGCAGATTGCACGGAAAAGTTTTTTTCACAGATCATTTACCTCCAACTATTACGTAACCATTCAAAACACATAAACTAGAAGAAATTATGTATTGAATTCAGGTTCTTTCTCTTCTTTGGTGTTGCTATTAAAAATAAGACTTTCTAAACTTCATAGGCTTTTAGTTTGGAATTTTGCTGTGCCTGCTTGTGCTATGCTTCGTTGTTCTCCAACATGCACTGTTTTTCTTTTGATACTTGTTTAGAGATGCCAGTTTGTAGGTTTTTCTTGTTTAAACTGAAGTTTTCTTATTTTAGCTGACAATTGAAACAAGGAGACTGAAACCAATCTTCATGTTGATTTTAGGTATTATTTATCAGTCATTATTTATATGGTAGTGAATAATATACTCTATTCCCATCATAGTGGTCCCTTCTTGTTATTTTTTCTCTTTTTCTCCATACTTCATACATTGTTTATTTATTTAACCATTTAAATTGAAGGTAGTATAAACACCTGGCACCATTTCTGGAAACTGTATTCTGAAAGTTTCTGTAAATGATGTTCTTTGAGCCTTATGTTTATTAATCTTTATAACATGGGTCTACCTTTCCACTAACTTAGCCATTTCTTTTTCTGGTTGAAGAATGACAATATTCGCTCAACCTTAGGTCGATTTATTTTATTGCTGGATTAGACAGATTGTGTTATATGAAAGAGAAAACCAAAGGGTTTGGGGGCAAGTGTGGAAGCCTCCACTTAAAAGCAGACGCTGTTCTTCTGGAGCGAGCAGGCATGAAGGGTGTTGCTGGCCTCCAGTTGAAAAGTAGCTTGAAAGAGGAGTTGACTGTCTCTTTTCAAAAGTTATCTTTGTGTGGTGGTCTTAAAGCGATGTTAGGAAAATTAGAGCTTTAAAAATAGAACAATGGTCCTTTTAAAATATAGCTAGTTTAGTGAATTTACCCCCCAAACTCTCTGGTGTCTAATTACTCAGAAAAGAAAAGAAAGAGAAATCTTTATCTACTAATGGAAAAAGTACATAGCAAAAAGTGGCAAGTTTTCGTTTCTTTTCATGGAAAACACTTTAATTTTACTTTAATCAGGAGGGTTAATAAAAGAAACAGATTTTTAAAATACTCCTGTTTTTCCTCATTGGACCAATTTTACTGGCAGAAAACAATCAAACTCCAAACAACTGATACTAATTTTGTGTTACTATTAAACTTTTAAATTTATATTTGCAAAAAGGAAGTTTGTTTTCCCTTGTTACTTATGATTTTCTTCTGAATCATAAAGGGAGACACCTAATGACCAAATGAAAAAAATTTTATATGAAGATAAATTAGTTTGTGCAGTTCTGTGTTTTTCTTTTCTTTGTTCCTGAATAGTCCTAAAATAGAAAGTTCTAATAAGAGAAAAATGAGGCTGTTGTTTAGGGTTAATTTCCTAAAATAATGTGAAGTGCTTTTCTTTTAATTTAAAAAGATTAATTTTTACCTGAAAACAATACTTCAGCTTCATGTTTAGGGGACCCCCTATTTCAGACTACAGACCTGGTTTTCTCTAAATTTAATTAGGAACTTTTGTATAGAGGTATTTTACTTTGAATGAAATGGGCCATGTACGGGAACAGTATTTTAAAATATGTGTTGTTTTCTAAAAGTTTTCCTGTTGGTTTTATAAGAATTAAACATAAAAGAACAACTTATTATTGCAACAGTAGCTGCTTAAATGCTGTTATTAGAAATGAGTTTATTGTCTACATGGGAGAAAGAAAGGAAGGACAGTCTTACATATTCACACATGTGAAAGCTATCTACAGAATTGTGGGTGTTAATAGTTACATCACATTTTGTTTATTTAATCAGCTTATTTGAAAATATAGATATATTTTCTTAAAAGTGGTGAAAGTTTTTTGGTTTAATTATCTTTATCTTTGAATCATAGCCAAAATCATTATTTCTACTGAAATCTTCATCTGTGCTTTCAATTCCCATCTATTAAAACGATTTTTTCTCTTCCCCAAATAGATGGCTTAAACTTTGGGAGGTACATGAAGTCTCCCTCCAGCCTTTTTTCTTGTAATGGAAGTGGGACAATGCTAAACTTATCACTTTTACTTTGATTTGCTTCCTTTATCTTTAACGAATCTAAATAAAACTGTCATTCTGATTTTCAAATCTCTCTTTGAACTTCCTTTACCCAAATTGCTCACTTTCCTATCTGCTCACTATCTTTTTTTTTTTTTTAATGGAGATTCTACCTCTGACATTTATTTTTTAGTTTATTACTGTCTTTTCTTGGATTTTTAAAATTCTTTTACTTTATAACTTATCTGTTACTCCCTTTTTGTAACCACAAATTTGAGAATCTTATGGAATAAGTGAGAAATTAGCTAGTCTCCACAAGTCTTTAGGAATAATTAATACTGATTTCATAATTATTTTTAAAGATACCTGAATTTGCAACTTTGGGAATCATCATTAGAGATTTAGGTGGTAGAAGTAAGGATATGGATACCTAGGAGTTTTTTTTTTTTTTTTAACTTTCATAGTTAATTTATTTTACATAATTAATTTCTCAATATTTTAAAAGCTGAGTAAAATAAATAGACGCATTTCTTAGCCAAGACTTGTCAGTAAATGTTAAAAAAAGAAAAAGTTGGAATTTCTTATTCAGTTCTTTCAGACATATAGAAAAAAATTATTTTCAAAAGTATCTGTTCATTCATATTCAAATATATTTGAGAATATAATGACAATGTGGCATAATGTATTATTAGAATTTTCAAATGCTATTTTAATCAAGTAAACAATATAAATGTTTTCTCTTTATCATCATTATCTTACAGCAAGAAAATCTAAGAATTTTAGAGTGGAAGTGACCTCTGAGATTACAACTCTTTTTAAAAAAACAAGGCAACTGAGGCACATAGTGATAAAGTGACTTGACCAAGGTCTTAAAGGCTACAGGCAGAGATAGAAGAAGGTTTCTTTGTTTTTACTCTGTTTTTTTAACCACACGGTAAATACCATGTCCTTATCTCTCCTCTGAATACCTCTTATACACCATGTATGTTATTTTGAGAAGGGACTAGCTAGCTAGAGAGGTAACTCCTATACTGTAATGGCAATTCAAATCTAAAATATGTTGGAGCTAATGTTTCTGTCATCCTCTCTGTCACAATGTCCTTTGAGTAGACTTGTATTGTACTTTCCAATTTGGCATTTATTTACTAAACATTTATGAGTACATACTATGTACCACTGGTATACAAAATGATAGGTCACAGATATCATGCATCTGACCTTGCTGTGCTATTAATTATTGTAAAACATGATTTTAAAGAGAACACAAGATGTTTAATCATTGGATTTACCAGTTGCAGGTCCTGATTTTGTAAGGCCCCAAGCTTGTGCAATTTGGGGAGCCTTTTTAAATAAAGTAATATAAAATAGCAAATACAAAATCATATTCAAAATCCTGTCAACAGTAGAATGGATAAATTTATTGTGAAATGTTATATAGCAATTGAAAAAAAGGATCGCCAGCTACACACAGTGTGGAAACAGGGAGTTGAGTGAAAGAGTCCAGGCCCAAACGGCAATTCTGCTGCTCTTGAGAGACTGACTGGTGGTTGCCTTAGGGGACGTGGTGGTGACTAGGAAGGATCGGGGGGCGCTGGTGACGTGCTCTGTCTGGATCTGGAGGTGTGCAGCTGGTAGAAAGTCAGCGAGCCGCATACTTGGCATAGATGTACTTTGTGTATGTTTATTATACCTTAACAAAAAGATTTTAGGATCAGGTATGTAGTTTTAGAAAGGGCTGGTATAAGTGAGGAACCCAGAGGCCGTTAGCTTATGGGAAATACCCCTCTAGATACACTGTAATTAATTCAACCCATTTACTGTTAGTAGACATTTAGGCTGTTCCCAATACAGATATCCTTTTGAAACAAAAAGTTTAAAAATTTATAAATTTATGGAATGTTTAATAGGTCCATGTTTAGAGTTTTCTTTTTTTTTTTTAGCACTGTTTTCAAATAGCATCATAAGGCATTTTTATTTTCTATTTTATCTTTTTTCCCTTCTTATTTTAAGAGATTGTACTTTTGGTATAAAATTACCTTCACCAATTATGGTAATTAAACTGTATGGTAGATTACTAATTACAAGCTTATGTGTAAAATATTTTTGGAGTTATACACTATTAATAAAATGTAACTTTGGATTTCAGTTAGTAACATACTCATATATTTGATTATATATTTTATCTTGTATGGTTTTGAGTCAGAATTACTTTCATTATATGTGGAATGAAATAATAATACCCTCATCTTTGCCACAAGATAAAAATGAACAATAAGGACCTGTTGTATTTGGAAACAACACAGTATTACTTCAGAAAACATTTAGACATTTATTATATAAATAAGCCCTAAGTAGACTCCTAAAGTACAAAGTGTAACCACTGGCTCTTTTAGTAAGATTAATTCAGACAGTATTAGAAATAATGGGAGATGTTTTTAGGATATTTAGTTTTTCTTCACTACCTGTTGGGTAACTCACTTTGTCCATGTGATGGACTGTTGTTACTTACCTTTCTGGATTTATGTGTGACTTTTAAAATATTGTTTTGATTTTGGCCTCGATCGTTAGTCTTAGTCTTACCAACTTGTGTCATTAACAATAATCAGGCATATAAAGAAAATACATACTTGGACTTTTAACATTCATTCTTAAAAGCCCAGGTATGTATTTTTTTTCCCTTAGACTTTTGGGGGAATAAAAACCAATATGTAAAATAAAACCCAAGTCATTCATTCCTTAGAATTTCAGGGGAAATAATATCTTAATTTAGAAGAGTGACTTTATTTGACACATTTTTGCATATCTGGGAGCAAAATATATTTTCTAATATGATCATCTGTCATGAATCTTAATATTTTAGGGCAGGTGATGATCTGGAGGGAATTGATGGACACGAGAGATCCAAAACACGTAGTTATTCTGCCCAATACCCCTGCTACTCCAAAACAATGTTCAAGAGAAGTCAACAGTACAGTTTTCCCTTGGTATCTATGGGGGATTGATACCAGGACCCCCTTGGATACCAAAATTTGCAGTTGTGCAAGTCCCTTTATAAAATGGCATAGTAGTTGCGTATAACCCGTCCACATCCTCCTGTGTACTTTAAATCATCTCTAAATTATTTTTAATACCTTATACTATGCAAATGTTATGTAAATAGTTGTTATACTGTGTTGGTTTTTTTATTTGTATTATTTTTATTTATTTATTTATTTTTCCCCAAATATTTTGGATCTGTGGTTGGTTGGGTCCACAGATGCGGGACCCATGAGTGCAGAGGGCTGACTTTAGTTGAGTAGTAGAAATTCTGTCAGAGCCTTCTCACCGTGTCCCCACTCTCTCAGATTGTGTGTTTGGTATCGTCTTGCTGCCAGTGTTCCCTTTAAGAGCAATTTCTTATACATGCACTCATATTCCTAGAATAAGCTACTCTACATAGAACAATTGGTATCTTTCCTTGCTTTTAGGTCCCTCCTCTATGTGCATTTTCTGACTAGTTTCTACTTTGACCACCAAGATTATTGGAATCAACGCCTTACTATTCATCACTAAGCCGTTTACATTGCAATGTGGCAAACGTTAGTTTTGATGATGAGTACTATAAGAATGTATAACATTTAAACTATATTAGCATATCTAATTTTCTGCAAATCCAGCATATCAGTGTTCAGGGAACAAAGAGATAAATTAGGGAGAAATTATTCACTTTACAAAAGGATTGCCTTAAAAAGTTAGCTCTTTTAATATACTCTTTTCCCAGTATGTGTTGCAATACTTTACTATATCTTAAGAGTCTTCAGTTATGTATTTCAATATCCTAGGTTCCAAACCCTCAAGAGCTGCCTTTAATTAATACCTCCAAGTCAGCAGTGTATCAAAATTCGAGTTCTCTTTAAACAGACCATATGTTATAAAATAAGGTAATCTAATTAAATGAGGAAGGAGATAAACAAAAGACTTTTGTTTCTTGAACACACAGAACAGACATCAGGTTTAGTACAAAATTTAGCAGTAAAGCATGAGCTTGATAAGTAATTTGTTTTTTATATCAAATAGATGTTTATATATGTTTTACAAAGAGAGCAAGACACCTTCAATTTCTAGCGGGTCCCTCAAAATGTGACAGTAACATTTGTGCGTTTAAATGTAATGAAAAAATTGTCCTAGAGGAAACGTTTTATTATTAAGTTGTCAAATTGATTATAGTGGAAAGAGATCTGACAGAAGATTCTTAAATCTTGAGTTCTAGTTCCAGCTTTAAATCTAATTCACTGTGTAACTTTGGATAAGTTGCTTACCTTTTCTGTGCCCTTGTTGACTCATTAAAAATCAAAAATTACAAAATTGCATTTTGTGATGCTTAAGCAGACTTAATATCACTAGACACTTTATATTAGATGTTGAGTGGCTTCCACACTGGTTGGTTCTGTAAATTCACAGGTGTGTCCTGGAATGAATAATGTAAGGAAGTAGTAAGTTCAGTTAAACAGGCATTGATTTGGCTCCCACTATAATGGGTTCAGAACTGTTAACCAAGCAGATTTGATCCATCTGCAAGTTTTCACAAACACATTTGTTTCCTAAAGTGATACATTATATATTTTACCGGGTTACGGAGAAATAATTAGAAATTTAAAGGTGTTTTCTTATTCAAATTGTGGAAGGTTGATATATCATCTGTGTCATAGTACTTATTGGAGACTACCAAAGCAACACTGATCTCGGCATGTCAGATTATAAAGTTTGGTTAATCCAACACAAGTATTCCTCATTTACAATGTATTAGTGCTAGGTGTACATAAACTCCACAGTCCTTGCCTCTAAAAAAGTCAGTCTCTTGGTAGGATATTAGAGGTCATGTAGTCCATTTACCTCATTTTATAGTGAAGGAAACAATATTATTATGCGGATAAGAAAAGGAATCTTCAGAAGCAAGAAGTAAGAGGGAGAAGTTTGGTCCTTAAAAAGAAAGAATGTTACAATGAAACCTAAAGGAGAATAGAAAGCTTTTGAGAGGTTTTAGGGAAAAAACCTTGTAATCACGGGAAAAGGCACATAGGATGAAAAATGCATGGTGTTAGCTTGGGACTCAATTTAAGGAAGAACTTTCTAATAATCACAGTGTTTAAAGGTGGAGTGTCCATATCAGAAGGTAGTGAGTGTTGAGACAGCCACTGGAAGCGTGCATCCCTTGCCAAGAGATCCCTTGATGAGGGCCTTGGAGAAAGCTTTAAGCAATGGCTGGGTTAATACACCAGATGATTTTGTTTTACTTTTTACTTTGAAATAATTTCAGAAAAGATGCAAGAATAGCACAAAGTATTCCCAGATATTCTTTATCTAGATTTTCCAAATGTTAACACTTTACATTAGTGTTCTATTTCTGCGTTCTATATACGTGTTGTTATTTTTTTTCAACTGTTTGAAAGTAAGTTGCAGACATGATGATGACCCTTTACCCTTAAATATTTCAGTGTGTATTTTCTAAAAATGAGAGGCTTCTCATAGATAACAGTACAGTTCACAAAATCAGGAAATGAACATTGATGTAATACTATTATCTAATGTACTTTGTCCCAATAATATCCTCTATAACAGAAGGAAAGGAAAATCTGTCTGGCCCAGTGTTCAATTAGGAATCCCATGTTGTATTTAGTGGGCGTGTCTCTTTAGTTCTTTAATCTAGAACAGTTCCTCAGTCTGTCTTTGCCTTTCATGACCTTGTCAGTTTTGAAGAGAACAAGCTAGTTATTTGGTAGAATGTCTCCCTATTTGAGTTGGTCTGATTTTTCCTCAAAAAATGTAGGTTGAATATTTGTGTCAAAAACACCACAGAGGTGGTGGCATGTTCTTCTGGTGCATCATAGGAAGAGCCCCGGATGTGGATTTCATGGTCATTTTACTTGTTTAAAATGGTATCTACCAGATTTCTCCACTATCAAGTTATTATTTTCCCCTTCATCATTGATAACTATCTTGTGGGGAGATGCTTTGAGCCTATGTAAATATCCTGTTTCTCATCCAACTTTTACACACTAGTGTTAGCATACATTGATTTTTACTTGGATCAATTACTACTGATAGTCGCTGGATGGCAAACTTCTAATTCAATTGTCTTTCATTTATTAGTTGACATTCTACTCTAGGGAAGATTTTCCTTTCTTTCCCACTTATGCTTCGTGTGTTGATATATTGTGCACTTTGGGATTCTTAGTCAGTTTATTATACTGTATTACTCTCATTATTTATTCTGGTTTTTAAGGTGTCCTTGACTTGGCCCATGGAAGCCCCTCAGGCTCCCTGTGTCCTTTGACATGTTCTCATTGTTTGGCTAAATAGTAAGGAAGTGCTCAGAGAACAAGGTGATCCGGGCTTTTCCTGTACTTCCCAACTCTAGCCCTGGAATCAACCATTTTTCCAAAGAGCCCTGACTTCTCTTTTTGAAGTATAGAATTTAGAATCCAAGATCTGGGCACTAGGGCTGGTCATTGCTACTATAGTATTGTCACTTTTAGTTCCTCTTCATGGAGCTGGGAAATACATTTATGCATATAATACATACATCTATATCTGTTTCCATAATTATCTCTCCATATGTACTAAAAGCGTGAGTTTATACTAACTCACATTATAATTTGGTATCACAGTTTAGTCTCTTATTTGCATCATTCTAGAACATGCAGAAAGCAGTTTCAGAATTGCTAACCCATACCAGTATATCTAGAGTTCAATTTTTGTTCACAATTAAAAATAATAATAATCTCTCATTTGAAGGTAGTCAAAATTTTGTGTTCAGAAGTCACTTGGAAGGGCTGGGGGAGGGAAGGGCTATAGAGTTTCTGTTTGAGTTTATGAAAATAGATAGTAGTGATGATTACATAACATTGTGAATACAATTCATACTACCGAATTACTTGCTTAAAAATGGTTTAAGTAACAACAAAGTTAATGTTATGTAGATTTTACCACACACAAGTAAAAGTTACTTGGGTAGTTCCTTTCCCCTGCCCCAGTATAGTTACGTTATTCATTTGAAATATAGTTAGATTCATTTGTTCCTATTTATATTCCTTTTTTAGGGTTTCCCCCCACCCTTGTTGAATTTTTTTCTTATGTGAAATATTAACATGGTTCCAAAAAGTCAGAACTGTACAAAAAAGTTGTATTCAGAGAAGTGCCACTCCCTCATTTTATTTACCTCGTCCCCACCCCACCCCCACTTCTTTCTGCTTGTTGCCACTGACCCCTGTAGGCAGCCAGTCTCATTCGTTTCTGGTTTATCCTTCCTGGCTCTCTTAGATTCATTTTCTCCTTTGCTCTATATTCGATTTTAAGTGTTTCTAATTCAAATACTTCTTTTGGTGCCTTTGATCTCATTACTTCCCACACAGTCTTCACTCTTCCCCAGATAATCAGCCGTTCTTTCTTATATGGATCCACACACACACATGTGCTCTCCTAGTGGCAAATGCCTTAACTGTGCCACCATCTTCTAAATGGGAGCTCTTTGAGCTGAGCACTCTTCATGGGTGCTTGCCTCTGCGTGTTTACTTTTCACGACCTATTATCAGGATTTTAAGTTTGAAGAACCTTCGTTTGGACCAGCTCTTCCCTGTGTTGATACTTTTAGACAGGTTGGCCACATTAGACATGACCAGCTTCTCCCTGACCTTGTACCAACTGTTTCATTTCTTTCTAAAGTGCTGGCATAACTTGGATCTTTCTCACGTTTCTCTTCTTTTTTTTTTTTTTTCCTTTTTGTCTTTTTTCATGACCGGCAATGGATCGCAACCCTCAGTGTCGCGCCCGTACCGGACCGGGACCGGCAACGGGATCGCAGCCCTCGGTGTTGTGCCCGCACCTCGCTCAGCCAGTGAGCGGCCGGTCTGTATGTGGGATCTGAACCCTCGGCGGGAGCGCCGCCGCACTCTCAAGCGGCGCACTGTAGCAGTGCGCCACCAGGCCGGTCCTCTCACGTCTCTCTTCTGTATGTTCTTTCTTTTCTTTCTCCCACCTCTTTCCTTTCTTACATTCTTTCCACATTCCCTTTTAATTTTTTTATCCTGAATATGTAGCTACTGTTATTTCTTTCTTTACTCACAATTTATAATAACCAAAGTATGAGTTTTGCATTCATAGGCCTATCTTAAAAATTCTGGCATTGCCACTTTATGGCTACATGACGCTCTTAAGCACTCTGAACTGAAGGCCTTATCAGGAAGGTAAGGGTAGTAATATTTCACAGGATTATTGTAAAAGTTAAATGAGTGATATATGTACACCATAGCACATAGCAGATATCCAACAAGTGGAAATTCCCTTTCCGTTTTCCTACCTTAGTACTAACATTCATTTTAACTTCAACACTTAGAACATGATCTCAGCCTTCAAGTACTTCTGTTAGTCTTATTCAGGGAGCAAAATTTATACTCATGGAATTAATAGAAAATAACATCAACTAGAGTAATCTTGTATTGAAATTACTTTAAATACCTTCTTTAAGAGTATCTATAAATTTTGTTTGAATGTTTTCTTTTATATAAGGAATACAACTGGTTAAGAAAATGATTAGGACAACTGAATCTAACACAGTTTATGGGCTGATACTATTTTTTTTTTTTTTTTTTTTTTGTCCTTTTTCAGACTGGCCGCACCGCGCTCAGCCAGTGAGCGCTGTGAGCGCACCGGTCATCCCTATATAGGATCCGAACCCGCGGCGGGAGCGCTGCTGAGCTCCCAGCGCTGCACTCTCCTGAGTGCACCACGGGCTCAGCCCTAGGCTGATACTATTGCTATAGGGGTTGCTAAGGAAATTCAGGTGATGTAGGGACTTGCCATTTTATGTAAAATGCTTTCACTATGAATCCAGCTTCAAATTTTGCTTACAAAATTTTTTACAAGTGTGGAGAGAACTTTTTGTGATCACGAAAAAGTCAAGAAAGGCTTTATCCTCACAATCAAGAGACTCTGTGTATAGCTCTTCTCTCTTTTTCTGTCTGTTTCCTTCTTTTTCTTTCCCCACTTCTGCTACTTATAGGGAAAGAAAACAGGAGATCAGAGAGCAGGGTAGATGAAAATGCAACATAAGACTTTCCTAGTGATAACTGTGAACTGTTTAGGCAAGATGAATTGACTGCTGGGCACCGAAACAGATAAGAGCCCTGGGAGTGTTTTGATGCTGAATCACCTGAAGTCTGAGAACAAACCTCAAGAAAAGCCTTTTCAATCCCAGCTGAAATTGGGGGTGATAAAGGAAAAGGTAAGGATTAGAGAGGAAGATACCTGATTGTACCTGTTAGGTTATTAAGATTCCTTATAATTTTAATTTACCACTGAAAAAACACCTGAGTAAATTAAGTGTTGAAAAAGTGAAGCGTTGGAAGCTTGTTAGTTTCAGAACCCTTTATCTTAGCTCTAGGCCAGTGGTTCCAGCTCCATTCCGCTGATCAGCAATATCAGAATAACTTGAGGAGGTTTTCTTAAATGGAGCTTTCCGCGCCCTGGAATCCATATGGCAAATGCCACCTGTGCTGTCACGGTGAATGGGCCATCTGATTGGGTTAGGGTCCGTGGCTCTGTGGCCCATCACCTCTTGTTGCCAATTCTTTCTCTCCATTGGCTGTTTCCTCTTGCTTGCAGATGTCCTTAGATCTCTTCCTTCTTAAGAAAAACCTTTTAAAAGCCTTTCTTGAACTCTATCTTTCTCTAGTCCAGGATCTACACCCCTTTTTTCCTTTACAATAGAGCTTCCTGAAACACTGTTTAAACACATTTTTTAAAAATGTCTTCACACTTTAACTTTTTTAACCTTTCTCACTCTAACCTTTTCAATAATAGTTTCTGAGATTATTCATTGGGACACAGGAGAAAATATTTAACTGCTACTTATTTTTATCTAAATTTATAAAAAATTAAGCTATTGATATTTGATGTATTTGATACATTTAATTTCTTTACATTTAATACATTTAAACATTGGGACTCCTCATTCAATCGGTCATAGGCACAGGTCACATAACACAGTTGAGGTCTCCTAAAGGAGACTGGGAAGTCTGCAATGTGGAGGGGGCTTGGCTGGTCATTCACTCGTTAGTTTGCTTTCAGTCTGCAGCAGTTGTAACAGGTTGCACGTGCCCAGTTACGTGCATTTATGGATTATGTGGGTGCCCTCACCTAATGGAAAAGTGTCCTAAAAAGATGCTAGCCTAAAAGCGTTTGATCGAATATACCGTACTAATTATAATGCAAGCACAGTTAAATAAGATGTTAGAGCTTACGTGTCTGCTCCTGTTCCATGCTTGTTGTTCATCACCTTGTGCTTCTAAAACCACCATCTAATCTCATCTAACAAGAAATTGGTCCCCGATATTAGAAGTTCTCAGTAAAACTATTTGAATTGGAGTTTCCTCTGCTGTTGGTATACTCCCTCAGATGTATATTGTGCCTTGAGAAATTAGCCCATGATAGATAGAAGTATAGATATATAATTTATAGAGATACGTAGATAGCATAGTTGAGGTATATATATATTTTTTTATATGTGTGGTATACAATCATAAAAGTTTGGGGACATCCTATTGAAACTGCTTTTATTAAAATCTCCAGCAACTGCTTTTATATTTTATTTTATTTTATTCTATTTTATTTTAACTTCTAAATATACATTGTAATTGATTTTGATGTCCCTTTACCCTTTCCTCTTCCCCCCCATACCCTCCCTCCGCACTACATCATATCTGTTCACTTGTCTTAAGTTCAAGGAATTGTTGTGATTGTTGTGTCTTCTTCCCTCCCAACCCTTTGTTTGTATATTTATTTATTTATTTATTTATTTATTTATTTATTTATTTATTTATTTATTTATTTATTTATTTATTTATTTATTTATTTATTTATTTATTTATTTATTTATTTATTTATTTATTTATTTATTTATTTATTTATTTATTTATTTATTTATTTATTTATTTATTTATTTATTTATTTATTTATTTATTTATTTATTTATTTATTTATTTATTTATTTATTTATTTATTTATTTATTTATTTATTTATTTATTTATTTATTTATTTATTTATTTATTTATTTATTTATTTATTTATTTATTTATTTATTTATTTATTTATTTATTTATTTATTTATTTATTTATTTATTTATTTATTTTTAGCTCCCACAAATAAGTGAGAGCATGTGGTATTTCTTTCTGTGCCTGACTTGTTTCACTTAATATAATTTTCTCTAAGTCCATCTATGTTGTTGCAAATGGTAGTATTTCATTCTTTTTCATAGCAGAGTAGTATTCCACTGTGTAGATATACCACAGTTTCCTTATCCACTCATCTGATGATGGACATTTGGGCTGGTTCCAACTCTTGGCTATTGTAAATAGTGCTGCTGTAAACATGTGAGTACAGGTATCTCTTCAGCATGATGATTTCCGTTCCTCTGGGTATATTCCCAGCAGTGGAATGCAGGGTCATATGGTAGATCTATCTGTAATTGTTTGAGGAACCTCCATACTATTTTTCATAAAGGCTGCACCATTTTGCAATCCCACCAACAGTGTATGAGAGTTCTTTTTTCTCCACAACCTTGCCAGCGTTTATCATTCTAAATCTTTTGGATATTAGCCATCCTAACTGGAATGAGATGGTATCTCAAAGTGATTTTGATTTGCATTTCCCAAATACTGGGTGATGTTGAGCATTTTTTTTATGTGTCTGTTGGCCATTCGTATATCTTCCATTGAGAAATGTCTGTTCAGCTCCTTTTTTCCCTATACCTGGGAAGTTTTCTGCTGTTATTTCACTGAATATGTTTTCAATGCCATTTTCTTTTTCCTCCCTTTCTGGAATACTCACAATCAGATATTTGAGCACTTAAGGTTGTCTGTTATCTCTCTTAGATTTTCTTCCGTTATTTTAATTCTTTTTCTTTTTTCTGGTCCACCTGTGTTTGACATTCAAACAGCCTGTCTTCAAGGTCAGAAGTTTTCTCTTCTGCTTGTTCTAGCCTGCTGGTTAGACTCTTTGTTGTGTTTTTTATTTCGTTGAATGAATCCTTCAGCTCCACAAGCTCTGTTACATTCTTTTTCAGGGCATTGATTTCTTTGTACATTTCTTCTTTCAGGTCCTGTATGTTTTTTCTCATTTCATTGTGTTGTCTAACTGAGTTTCTTATATCTCATTTAGTTTCCTTAGAATTGTTGCTCAAAATTCCTTGTCAGTCATTTCAAGGACTTCTTGTTCTACAGGATCTAGAACTTGAGAGTTATTATTTTCCTTTGGTGTGATGTACTTTCTTGATTGTTCGTAATTCTGGTATCTTTCTTTTGGTGTTTAGTCATTGTGGCAGGGGGTATCGCAGTCCAGTCGTTCCACCCTGATGTCTGACCTGGATCCTGAAGGGACTGCCAATTCTGGGGAGCAAGGACTAGCATGGGCTGGAGGTCCCACAGCACCTGCCTGTTCTGGCACAGCTGGCTCAGGGATTGTGGGCCTGGTGGCTATCAGTCCTCTCTGGGCAGTGGGAACTGGCCTGGGCTGGGGGTCCTATGGCACCTGCCTTTTCTGGCATGGCTGACTTGGGGCATGAGGGCCCAGTGGCTCTCAGGCCTCCCTAGGTAGTGGGGACTAGGGGGATGGGGATCCGTGGCGTCTGCCTGTTCCAGCATGACTGACTCGGACGTGAGGGCCCGGTGGCTCTCAGGCCTCTCCAGGTAGTGGGGACTGACCTGGGCTGGAGGTCCCATGGCTGCTGCCTGTTCAGCGTGGCTGACTCAAGGTGTGTGGGACCAGGAGCTCTCAGGCCTCTCTGGACTGCAGGCACTGGCCTGGGGGTCCCGTGGCGTGTGGCTCCTGCCTGTGCCAGCACGGTTCTCAGGCATCCTGTTGTTGCTTTTAAATAGTTGCAAATTGGTTGATCTGTGGGAGTGGGTGACACTAGGAACTGTCTACTGCACCATCTTGACCAGAAGCCCTCCCCAGCAACTTCTTAATTCCCAATTCTAATCCACATTTTCAGAACTTTATTTTGTATCTTGGTGGCCTTCAACATCACTGACTTTTCCCTTCTCCGACACTGTAGACTCTCTTGGTTTCTATGACAATATACTGTTTGTTCCCTCTTCTGCTCCTGCTCTCTGCTCTCTCCACCTCTTAAATCTTAGTGTTTCTGGGCTACTATCTTTGGTTCTCTTCTCACTCTGCACATTTGGGGGATGATCTCAGCCATACAAATAGTTTTGGTTACAGTGACAACAACTGGTACACAATAGCACACACTACATGCCAGGCTCTGTCCTAAACACTTCACATCTATGCCTGTGGTCTTCACAACCACCCTGTGAGGTAAGTACTGTTCTTATCCTTTGGTAACAGATGAGCAAGCCAAGGCAGAAAGAAGTTAAGTAATTTGCCCATGGTCACAGAGGCAGTAAGTGGCAGAGATCAGATTCACACTCAGTCTAGTTCCAAGAACCATGCTTTGAACCATTCTTCAGCATGGCTAATGTAACCTCCTATCTCTTCTTCAAGCCTTGACCTCTTTTGTGAGGTCCAGACTCATATATTCAGTAGCTTACTGGGCAAATTCCACCACACTATCATTATTTTCAAGACAAAATTATTTTTTCCGTTGGTCTGGATCTCTCTGGTACCCTTATCTTGTTCAGTGGCCTCATTGTGTATCTTTTTTCTCAAGGTTAAAGCCTAGGGATTCTCTTAAATGCTTCTCTTTCACACTCTTCTCATCAACTCTCTTTAATTCCTATCAATCCTACCTTCTAGATATTAAATTTATATTATTTTTCTGTCCCATGGGCACTGTTGTAATTTGGATTTCTAATTTTACAATTACTTTTCCAGTTCTGTCTTTCTCCCTCCTCTATACTATCTTCCATACCATAGCCAGAGCAGTATTTCTGAAATAGAAATCTGTTTGGTTATTGCTATACTTAAAATTCTTCAAATTATTTTGCCTTCCTGATAGAAATCAAACTCGGCCATGTCAGGTAAGACCTTCCATGAACTAGCTTCTGCCCAGCTTCACTTTCTGTCATTTGCCAGGACCTTTTCTCTTTCTCCCCAGCCTGAGTTGCAACAAACTGAAATTCCCCATGGTCTCTCATCTGCTTGCCTTCTTTCCTCTGCCTGGAGGGACCTCCTCTTCTTATCAGTCTGCTAAAGTTCTATATCCCTTTAAAGATTCAAGTCTTTAAATATCGAATTCTTCTTAACCTCTACCTGCTGCACAAGCCTAGTTGGGTGCTCTTAGCATCTTGTTCATATTCTGGTCATAGCACTTTATCATACTGAATTGTCTCACCCACTAGTTAGTGAGCAACTTGTGTTTGTGTTCTAGGTTCCAACATACTAGATAGAGTTGAAGCTTCTTACTGTATCTTAGTTGGTCAGTTAATCACAAAAGAAGCTTAAGCAGAGAATTGTTTAAAAAAAGAGAAGATTTATATATGAAAACTATAAGCATTTTATTTGCAGTTAAGACATAAATGTACATTTATTTATCTTTTTAAGTGCAGTCAAGGCTCTTTCTTTGAGTGTTTGTTCTCTGATTGGAATTTAATGTTGCCTTTCTTGTGTAAAACACACTCAAGTATATATCATCTATGATCTCTAGTTTCAGTTTCTTTTAAAACTTAAAAGTAATCAGTGTAGAATCCTTCTAAATTTTAACTTCCTATCCTTCTGGTTTATTTTTAAAATAGCAGCTCACACTTATGTCATACAGGCATTTTTCCCCCCAGTGATTAATTAGCCTATATCAAGTCTTTCCAAAGCATTCAGTTTAGTTTTCATTAGAAACAAGTCTCTTTGTACACTCATATTTCCTTGGTTAATATTTGATTAAGTAACATAACTACAGTAACAAGTACCACTGGCAAAAACTAGTTTGAGAACAGCACAAGTGATTTTTTGGTAAGCATATAGCTCAGCTAGTGGATGCCAGTGTATGTGGAACTGTTGGAGCATAGCTCCACCTTTTGCTAGCTGTGTGCTTGCAGTAGACAGTGAGTGCAAATAGATATGTTTTAGAAAAAACGAAAGCATGAGTTTATCCAGTGAGTCAGTTAAATGGAAGCTGCAGGTTTTTGATATAGATTCTTATCTCCTATTGTTTGGTTGCTGGGTATAATTTTATTTCAGCAGATTTTACTTTTTTTTTAAACCCATTTTGATATTGGGGGTCATTTTGTGAGTCAGTTTTAACCTTTCATCTTTTACTGATTTATTTTGTATTTTTACCTCCAGTTCCTTTCAGAAAAGACTTGAAGATGCTTATAGTAAAAGACACAGATACAAGTTAAATTTTGCACCCATCAAAAATAACCTTGCAAATTTTATCAATTTAAAAAATTTTGTAATATGATAAATTTAGAATATAATTTATAATATGATAATTTTAGAATATGAAAAATTTAGTTATTTTATATTGAATATTTGTGTGCTCACTCGCACTATGGTACAAACTAACCAGTATTGAAAGGCATGGTTGATTCCTGTGGTGTACTACTTACAGAGTTATGAAAACATTTTTTTCTAGAAAGATCAATAGCTTTTTTTAATTTCTCCTCTTACCTTCTTCTCTATATTTTTGTTAGAAACTTCTTTTCTTAAGATATTTGATTATGGTATGAGGCAGCTAATTTAAGCATCTGTTTATCACTTCCTGGCTAGACTGAATGTAAAATTTCAATTGAATTACCTCCCAAGAGAGCTTTGAGCTCTTATGGTAAAACACATCATTTTCTCTTCTGTCCCCTGGGATTGTCAGCAGAAAGAATTCATCTAAATAGTTTACATGCATTTTGAAAATGTCGTATCTACTGGTCTTAGCTCTGTTATTTGTGGAACATTGCCAATATAAATGGAATATCTGCTTTGCTTGTTAACTCAAGTACAATGGTGTTATATGTTATTACAGTATGTGCATAAATTGTAACAGTGAATGACTTTTGCTGATAGTTAACTTATAACCAATTTTCATATTAACAAGTATGAGATTTTCCTCTTTTAAAAATTTAGTTTCAAAACATAGATGTTTAATCATTTATTCATTTATTAAATATTTATTGAGCAACTACTCTTTTATACAACTCTATATATTACAAAATTCAGATATACGAGTGCATTGTGAATATTTATTTCATCCTTTTGCTCTGGAAGAGTTTTGGATTTTCTATGTACTTTATTTCATAAGGGCTTGGTTAAGAAATAAGTTAGTGAACTAACTAAAAATATCAATAAGCAAATATAGTATTATACTGTATGTCAGGGACTGATGTACTTAGTGCAGGTGAGTTCCTGAGGAACTTTCAACTTTGTGTAATGCATGTTTCTTTTTTCAAATACAAATTTCATGAGAAAGTACCATAATTTACTTTTCTTTGTCCTACTGATTACAGAAATTTTGAAAATATAATCAAAAAGGTGAAAAAACAAGTGAAAACTTGGTTGATTGCTCTAGTTTTTCTTCTGTTACAGTAAAATATGATGATTTCTAAAGCAGTATATAGTATTTTATAATCTTTTACTATATTAAAATGCTACATCTTAGCCTGGTATTGTCAGATTATTAAGATGGAAAAATTTATTATTTCTAATTATCAGTTGTGCTGTAAAATTTAGGTTGAGTTTTTGAAACACATTGTTTCTTACAAAGTCCCAACTGTATGTATTTGAGGGTACTTCAAAAAGTTTGTGGAAAATAGAATTGAAAGATAATATGAATCTTTCCATGAACTTTTTTTTTTTCCTTTTTGTCTTTTTTACTGACCGGCAACGGGATCGCAACCCTCGGTGTCGCGCCCGTACCAGGGACCGGCAACGGGATCGCAACCCTCGGTGTTGCGCCCACACCGTGCTCAGCCAGTGAGCGGGAACCGGTCTCCACATGGGATCCGAACCCTCAGCGGGAGCGCC
>NW_007726791.1:465912-508562 GCF_000696425.1 Galeopterus variegatus | reverse complement strand
GGCAACGGGATTGCAACCCTCAGTGTTGCGCCCGCTCCGCGCTCAGCCAGTGAGTGGGAACCGGTCTCCACATGGGATCCGAACCCTCAGCGGGAGCGCCACCACGCTCCCAAGCGGCACACTCTCCAGTGCGCCACCAGGCCGGCCCAAACTTTTTGAAGGACCTTTGTATCTGTTGGTTGGTCTGTTGGTCAATTTGTCTTTGAAATCTCAAATGATTTGAAATAGAAATAATTTCTTATTTTAATGTATTTTATTAAAATTTGTTTATGAATAGGCTTTAAAATACAGTATTTGGGGCCGGCCCCATGGCTCACTCGGGAGAGTGCGGTGCTGGTAGCACAGAGGCTGGGGGTTCGGATCCTATATAGGGATGGCCAGTGCGCTCACTGGCTGAGCGTGGTGCAGACCACACTGTGCCGAGGGTTGCAATCCCCTTACTGGTCAAAAAAAAACAGTATTTGAGTATTTGGGATGTTTATTGGGAAAATTGCTAATTATTTTTTGAACTTAATATCTTTAAAGAGAATAATATAAAGGCCTAAATTAGAAAGTAAAAAGCTTTGTTATTTAATAATGAATTAATACAGGCCTAACAGAAAAATGTTAAAAAAAAAACAAAAAAAAAACCTCTGACTTCGGATTTGGTAAGTTTAAAGATACTGCTTTTAAGATCAGATAAACAGGTAAGAAGTAGGTGGAGCTATGTGCTATGTAATTTATAAATTTCTGCAAATATTTCCTGTGTTGTGACCCATCAGAATCCCTTCTAGGCCAGGACTTTCCTTTACTGTACCAAACTTTCATATTCCCAAGTATTTTCCTCTTTGTATGTCTCTGGCTTTTGTTGCCTGAGTTACTTGCTTTTCCTCCACATCATTGACTGTTTTTGTCACTTCACTCCTCTAGCCAGATCTGTCCTGGTCATCTTCTGCTTTGGCTGTCGCCACTTCCTTCTCATTGATCCCTTTGCTTCTGGCTTTGTCCGGGCCCATCTGATCTGTGTTCACAAGCTTATCTCTCTCCCTCGCTCTTCCACCATCTGCTTCTTACCTCTGTTTTGCCCATATCAACCTTTTATCAGATATTCTCAATCTTCATTAGGATTTTTCTTATATAATACCTCATAATTAAAATATCACCTCTTAATATTTCTGTCTACCTTGTGTCTATTTAATCATCCTTCTCAAAAGAACTCTAAGAAAAACAAAGAACCAGAGTCAGTCTCTATTTCTCTCTCTTCCCTGTCTTTAAATCAGTGTTTTTACTAGCAGAGTAGGTACAAAATTCAAATTACTCCCGCTGTAATCTTCTACCCTGTATCATCAAAGAAATTGCGCGTTTTATCAGCACTAAAGTTATCTTTTTACTTTCCTTTTTTACGTTTTCTCACAGTAAACTCTCAATTGACAATTAGCCATTCTAATGGAAACAGTGGCACGTAATCCAAAGTTATAATTACTCTCTGTGTTTGACATTGGAATGTAGCACATTTGAAAACCTTTCCTGCCCTTAAACAATACACATTCTTCAACAGCACAATTACTGTCAGTGGGGAGAATCAGCCCTCAAAGAAGAGCAAATATGAAAAAAATTACCACATAAAGTAGAAAAGTATTATTTAAAAAATCAAAATCAACCAAATATAAGTTGCCTGTATCATATCCCAATGCTGTCTGGTTTCGAGTAGTCTCTAAGGTGAAGTGGGATCTGTTCATTCCAGCAACTGTAATGTGGTACATAAGGGGTTGATTCTCCGATGATGACTAGACGTTGAAATGTTGAAAGTGGAACAATGATTTTTCTATTGGTCAGTGTTTTACATTGGAGTTCATTTCTTAGAAACCTATTTTCTATTCATTTATTCAGTCAGTATTTATTGAATACTTACTATAAATGCCAAAATCATCTATGAAAATTTTATATACGTGTGTTGAATAGATAAGATCCAATATTTAGTGGAATTATTTTAGTGTATTTTTGTGAGAAAATTTTTCTAGATGAGCGACAGTCTAGGCTGAGACTTTATTTAAATACGGAGTGGATGGTATTTTAAGTGAAGATGCCTTCTTTTGCTCTATCTCCAGCCTTCAGTATTCCAGTAACCTTCAAACCAAATGCACAATCATTTGCTCTTGAAACTTTTCATTTTTTATTTGATGTCCTTTCAAGCCTCTACCTTTCTTTGAAGATAAATACTAAATGAGGGGCAGTTTCCTCAGTGACTGCTCTAGTGAGCCTTTGCTCCCTATTTTATTGGCCCGTTAGACATCTGCCTAGAACAATTTCAGTGATTTCAATTTTTCTGGAAAATTCTTCGATATCTCTGTAATGGCTTCGCTTTCCTACTGGGTTTAGAGTTTGTGACAGTTATTTCTCTCCTGAAGCCAGCAGACAGTTCTTACTTCTTCCCTGGACATCTCCCAGCTCTGTTCTGGAACAAATAAAGGGGGGGATTCCTCATTTTATAAGCCTTTAGAAGGGCCGGCCTGGTGGCGCACTGCTACAGTGCGCCATTTGGGAGCGCGGTGGCGGTCCTGCCGAGTGTTCGGATCCCACATACAGACCGGTTCCCGCTCACTGGCTGAGCGAGTGGTGGGCGCAGCACCGAGGGTTGCGATCCCGTTGCCGGTCCCGGTCCGGTACAGGCGCGACACTGAGGGTTGCGGTCCGTTGCCGGACACGAAAAAAGACAAAAAGGAAAAAAAAAAAAGCCTTTAGAAGAGACACAAGGTTGAAATCAGTGTGTCACTTTTTCTTATTGACACCATCGTCCTGGCATAGTCAACTTGTCCAGACCCAGCTAAGCTGTGAGGGAGTTGTAAGTGTGACTTTTGATCATGACTGTGGGAGTTTTATTTACAATATGAAGGAAAGGGGAGTCAGCAGAGGCTTCCAGGTTAAGTCTTGGTAAATCGGGGCATGATTCTAATTGGAAAGGACATGAGCTTTGGAGTGTGATTTTCCATTGTTTACATTTTTTTCACTAACTGTGTGGCTTCCAGAGTTACAGAACCTGTGTTTTCTCATCTACAAAATGAGGACAATGATGTCTACTTCATAGAGTTGGGGGTCCCATGAGGTAATTTATGTAAATTTTCTGGCAGATAGTTGGCATTAACCAATGTTAGTGTTGCCTGTTCCCTGCCTGTGTTTCTACTTACCATGGGACAGGAACCAACCATGTCTTCAACCGATATCGCAACTAAACATGCAGAGGTGGAACTTCAAATTGGACTGTGACTGTGACAGTAAAGTATGTAGGAGTGGAGGTGGGGTGGGAAGTAGAATAGGAGAATTAGGGGAAGGGAAGAACAGGAGCAGGTTACTGGTGGTAGCTGAAGTTAGTTACATCTGCCCTTCTGATAGGTACGTGTGCCTTAGTTTACCTGCCCCTAGAATGGAATATTGGAACCTTGTTCTATTATGTTATGCTGTAATGTAAAGCGAGGTAAAAAGCAAGTCTGTTTTAACCTTCCATTTCACTAACAAAATAATAACTCTTCTCTATATTCTTTTTCTCAGATCTTTTAATGTTGAATGGGATAGGGGAGATGAAGACCAAAGTCTTGTTGGAACCTTCTTCATTCTGGGGATGGTCATAAGCTCTACTGCTGTCCTGTGTGACCATTCCCAAGGACTCGGAGGAGATCCTAATATAAGGGGGAAGAAAAAGAGGAGGCTTTTTCAACATTATATTTTATTTTTATTCATTTATTTATTTATTTAAACATAATTGATAATATATATTTGTGGGGTGCAAAGTTGACTATCAATACTTGTATACAAGATGTGATGATCAAATCAGTTTAATTAGCATATTCATCATTATGATACATTGAATCATTCTTTGTGTCCATTAACCAAATTCTCACTGAGTCCCCTTTCCTTCTCCCTCGCCCATCTCTTGTAAACACAGTTCTGTTCTCTCTTTCTGCAAGTTCAACAACGTATTATTGTGATTGCCTTCCTTCCTTCCTTCCACTTACCCACATCGTATTTTAGACCACCCAGACCACCTCTCGCCATGAGCTTCCTGACACGCACTGAGCAAGTAGGGAGCGCTTGTGTCAGAGGTTGCTAGTTCTCATATGCATGCCATGCTCTGAACCTCCATCAGAATCTCATTTTGGGACAGATTGAGCTAAATTTCAGTCAAGTAAGAGGTCTTTCATAAAGTGGATATTCTTTTTTCTCTTCCAGTATTGTGCTTTTAGGGAAAGAGTAGTCTGTATAATAATAAAATAATTGATTGTGTATTTGTTTTTTATTGCTGCATAACAAATCACCACAGATTTAGCAGCTTAACAGAACTCTGATGCGTTATCTCACAGTCTCTACAGGCCAGAAGTCCAACATGGCTGAGCTGGGTGCTCTCCTTAAGGTCTCACAGGGCCAAAGTGAGGATGTCAGTGAGGTGGGCCCTTTCCCAGATTATTCTTTGTTGGTGGATTTCAATTCCTTGCCTCTGCAGGACTGAGGTCCCTGTTCCTAGCTGGCTCTCAGCCAGGGGCTGCTCACATTCCTTCACGTGCTCCTTTCTGCCCTCAAGCTAGCAATGGCCTGTCATGTCCTCATGCTTCGAATCCCCAACTTCTTTTTCAGCTACCAGTCAGAGGAAACTGCTTTGGAAGGATGCACAGCAGGAGATCAGGCCCGCTTGCCTAGTCTTTCTTTTGTGTAATCGTGGGAGTAGCACCTCATCATCTTCACAACTCCACCAGGTCCACCACACTCAGAGCTTGAGGTTATACACAAGCCAGGGTCATTGAGGTCATGCTTAGAATTCTGCCTCCCCCAGATCATTTGACTGAATAAAGAATTCTAGGTTGATATTTACTTTCCTGTAGAATTTTGAGCTAGTTATTCCATTACCTTTTAACATCTAATAATATACTTGAGAAATCCCATTCCATTCTGAATCTCAGTCATATGTATATTGTCAGTGTTTTCTCTGGCAAATTTAGATTCTTCTCTTTGTAATGACATTTTTAAAATTTTACTATGATTTGCCTTTGTGTGGGTTTCTTTTTTATTGATTGTACCACTGGGCAGTTGGTGGGGTCTTTTAATCTGGTAATTTATGCCCTTCAGTTCTCTGTTAGTCTTTTCATTTACCCTAAGTGAGGTTCCCCCTGCTTGGAGGGGAAGAATTATTGTAAATTTTTAAGAGAGTGCCAGCATTTTTTTTTTTTTTTTTTTCCTTTTTTGTCTTTTTTCGTGACCGGCAACGGATCGCAACCCTCAGTGTCCCGCCCGTACCGGGCCGGGACCGGCCACGGGATCGCAACCCTCGGTGTTGCTCCCGCCTCTCGCTCAGCCAGTGAGCGGCCGGTCTGTATGTGGGATCCGAACCCTCGGCGGGAGCGCCACCGCGCTTCCCAAGCGGCGCACTATAGCAGTGCGCCACCGGGCCGGCCCCAAGAGAGAGTGCCAGCATTTTTTTTTTTTTTTTTTTCCTTTTTTGTTTTTTTTCGTGACCGGCAACGGATCGCAACCCTCAGTGTCCCGCCCGTACCGGGCCGGGACCGGCCACGGGATCGCAACCCTCGGTGTTGCTCCCGCCTCTCGCTCAGCCAGTGAGCGGCCGGTCTGTATGTGGGATCCGAACCCTCGGCGGGAGCGCCACCGCGCTTCCCAAGTGGCGCACTATAGCAGTGCGCCACCGGGCCGGCCCCAAGAGAGAGTGCCAGCATTTTTAAGAGAGTGGCCTAGGAAGGTTGATGTGTTCGTTCACCAGATTGAAGCTTTAACTCAATATCATGATTTTCAGTACCAGGCCTTGCCCACAGCTGTTGCCACACATAGTCTCCCCTGATCTGGAACCTGTCCCCTGTTCACTTCCTTCATCCATCCCTCCCCGACGAGAAACCTCATATCTTTGGCCAGAATGAAGGAGTAATAGTTGCCAGGCTGCTTGGGGTTGGGAAGGCCATCTGGGTAGCAAACTTCTTGATAACCCCGACCTGTGTCCATCTTCCAAGGGACCTGGTGCCTCCAATCCGCAAACTTTCCATGATTCTGTACTGAGAAGCAGTTTATTTACACATTTGCATTTTTCTTTGCAGGGTGCTGTAAGTATCAGTGTACCCTTCCCTCCCCTCCACAGTTAAACTCACTCACTCACCCCTTCTCTGTCATATGAAAACACTGACATCTACATGTACTTTGTGTACAGCAGTGTGCTAACTACTGGGAAACAGACAGTCTGTGTCCTCAGGAAGCTTCCAGTCCTGTTGATGCTGAAGAACACAAAGGAAAAGATTAGAGGGAAAGACCTGAATGTTCAACAGTAGGAATATTACTAAATAAGTGGTACATTTATCATGTGAAAAATAAATAAGTAAAGAAATGATAAGTTTATTTATTATATAAATAGTCTATATGATAGACTATTGAGTGCCCATTAAATAAATCATGTTTTTGAAGATTAATTACTTAGGGATATGCTCCAAATAATGTTAACTGAAAATAGAATATAAACTGATATGTTTTCAGTTATGTAGAAAAATAAATATAAATATGCATAAAGTATTAAAAGAAAATGTGAATTTCAATATTAACAGCTTTTTTTTTTTCTAGATTGTGGGATTATGGTGATTCTTAAAGAAAAGTATCTTTTGGGCTGTATAGTTAGGATTGCCTTTCCCCGTTATTTTCAATTGTCATCTGTTTGTATCCAGGATGATGTCAGTCCTTCCTTGTCTGCCTCCCCATGACTTTTCTATTAGAATATTTTTGAAGAAGTGTAGATATTTGTATAATGGTGTAAAGCTTACACCAAAGCAAAATCCACCGGCAGGTATAACATAGTATGATTAATTGTAACAGGACTTTTGCCTTTCCCCGGGTCTTTGGATACCGTAAGTAGCCACTTCCTACCATTTTCTCTTTTATTTATTGACAAAAATAAGTCTTCTACTCTTTAAAAAAAAGTCAAATAAGGAAGAGTACAAATAGTGTTTTATAATGCTTATTGATAAATTATACTTTTAATAGCGTCATTTGTCTCAAAATTATTTTAATGAAGAATAGGATACTGTATCATTTCTGGGGCTTATGAACAATTTTGGTATCTAGAAGTTGCAGATAAAATGGGTGAATTTTATATGAGGGTACTCCAAAAGGTCATAGAAAGATTTGTATTATCTTTTAATTCTATTTTTCTGCAAACTTTTTGAAATACCCTCGAATGTGACTGACTCCTGTTTCTGGGTGGATGGCTGAAGAGACATCAGGAAGCTGGCCATCCAGCTACTGTTTTGTGACTCTGAAAGGAACCAAAAAAAAAAAGCACAAACGTTGTAATGTTGGCATAATTGAAAGCTCTTGTGCCCCTACAACATGGAATATGAAATCCTATCTCAGAAAATAGAAAGTAGAAAGTTATGAAATGATTCTGATTTTTAAAATTACTATAGCAAAATTCTATTTTTATAAAAATGTTCACTTATGAGACACATTTAAGTAGAATTTCCCCAGTTTTCAGGAAGGTTATATAAGGAAGGTACAGAGTAGTGTTTGTCTTTAACTTAGTTGGTTTTATAGAACTTTTTTCTCTTTAGGATTCATATTAAGAAGTATGTGAATTTTATCCTAAGTTAGCAGGAGACCATAAAACTTTTTTTTAATCATAGTAAATTCATACAAAATAATTATATTCCATATTAATCTCCTAAATTATATTTTAAACTGATACTTCATGAAGTAGTAGTATATACAAATATTTATAAGTTCTTTCATCATGCTTATGGAAACTTTCCAGATGTTCAGATTTTTTTTTTTTAAACCTGGACCAATAATCCGAAAATTAATTTTTAGGTTACACATTGAAAGTTACTGAGATCCATTGCATTTGATTATAATTTATTTTAAAAATACACCATATTATAAACCTGTATTTTTATGGGGGATTTATCTATGTATGTGCTTTCAATAATGATACGATATTATTAAAGCTATTTGTAATGGAATTTAAATACTATGACGTTATAAGAAATTATAAAAAAACACTAAGAGGAAAAATTTTTAAATAAATAAATATATTCTTACAGTGTTTCCAAACCTCAGCATAGTCCATGCCACAAAAGTAAGGAGTCTTTCTTGAATGCAGTTAATTACCCATAGGGTGCATGTTGGTCACTCTTTAAAATTCTTATAAAAACAAAGAAATTAATTATCCAATATGAAAACGAGTCTTACTCCTTCTGGCAAACATTCAATTAACTTTTTAGTGCTTGCTGTTTAATGTTGTTTTTGACCAACCAACCATTGAAAACTACTTTCCTTTGAAATTGGGCTTGAGTAGAACACAGTATTGTGTGTAGCTGTTTAGATGGTCATTGCATTTGGTCATCAGCTTTTTTCCCATGATCTCTGAATTCAAGGGCTCATTATATTTTAGACTCACTGTGAGGTGTACATTGAGCACAGTTACTTTGTATATTTAGTGTTTAACAGAGTTAATCTCTAAGATCTACTGGGAATAGTCAAGTATTCTTAAATTAGTATTTCATATTAAGACACTTCAAAAATGTAATAGTACTAAAAAACTTCATACCCAATAGACTAAGGACTGTGACAGTCACATTTAAATTTTTTTTTTTTCCAGAAAACAAGTGCTTGCATTGCTTTTCTTTCTGATTTTTTGACCGATAAATACCTCCTATATTTTAGAAGGTATGTTCTAAATCTGATAATCTCATTTTGCCACCTTGGCTTTCTCTTCCTTTGGATATACAGGCGTGTGCATGTGTGTACACCCCCCAAACTTGAGAGTTATTGCAGACATTGGGATGCTTCACCCCTGTCTACTTCAGCCTGTATTTCCTAAGAGCAAGGACATTTCTCCTACATACACACAAACTAACACACTTAGGAAATTTAACATTGATGCAAGGTTATTGTTCAGTATTTTTTTCCCCCAGTTTTCCCAGTAATATTATTTGTAGCTGTCTTTTTAACCCTCAATTCAGGATTCAGTCAAAGTTATATTCATTCAGTCATGAATTTAAGTTGTCATGTCTCTTTAATCTCCAACAATTACACAGCTTTAAATAAAAAAAATTTTGATTATGGTGAAATTGATGGGTCCAGGTCAATGTGGAGGTATATGATTATTTCTTCCTGATTGCACTCAGATGAAAAACTTTTGGCAGGGAGACTTCGTAGATGATATTGTTTCCTTTTCGGGGCATTACATCAGGAGGCATATAATCTGGTTTTTTTGGTGATGATTATTTAGTTCAGATACTGTCCACTAGATTTTTTTTTTTATTATAATGGTAACTTATTCCCCTTATAATTAATGAGTAATAGGCAGGGTGATATTATGGGACTACGTGAATATTCTGTTCCTCAACATTCATTTAGCATTCATTGATTCTAGCTTAAATCAATTATTATAAAGATGGTTTTAAAATTTTGATTTTCTATTGCTTTTATTCTACTTTGGAATTCTTCTGTTAAATAGAAAAAAGTTTGTTTCTCTCACACTCCTGTGCCTTTTTTTAGTTATTAGACTAGGATTTTTTTTTTTCCCCTTTTTGTCTTTTTTCGTGTCCGGCAATGGATCGCAACCCTCAGTGTTGCGCCCGCACCGCGCTCAGCCAGTGAGCGGGAACCAGTCTGTATGTGGGATCCGAACCCTCGGCGGGAGCGCCGCCACACTCCCAAGCGGCGCACTGTAGCAGTGCGCCACCGGGCCGGCCCGGGGATTTTTTTTTTTTTTTAATTCAATATGTAACATTCCTGTCAGTATATTAGAGGGTATTTCAAAAAGTTAGTAGAAAAATAGAATTGAAAGATAATACGAATCTTTCTGTGAGCTTTCTGAAGTACCCTTGTATGTTGCTACTCAAATTGTCTGAAATGACAAATGAGAGCTCCCTCAAGCCAACTTCTGTGTTCTTTGACAAATGTCCCCATCATCTGAGTATTTTCTTACTTTTTCAGCCCAACAATCCTCAGGCTCACCATGTACTTCCTTTCCTCATCTTAGCCTTGAAAGCAGCATTTCTCTAAGAAGCTTTTGGTCCTTTTAGTGGGGAAATAATACTTAGCCAAATTTATGATTTTTAATAAGGGCAAAGGTATTTAACTGTTTTGTAAACCTGTGATTTAATGTTTCTGTCTTGGGAAATAATTTCTTAACTAAAAAATAGGGAGATGTTACATGTTATGATTTGTTAATCTTTGAACTTGCTTAAATGATGCAGTGTTTACCACTGCATAATATATAAAAAATCAGAATTAATTGTAGAAGTATGATTTTTGGAAGACTCCAAGTAAAGTCATGATCAGAATGTTGATCTCCTCTTTTGAATTTAGTCATCTTTTTCAGGCAGACATAAATATTTTTTATTTAGCTTGTGTTTAAGAAATATTTATTATTGTCCTAGTAAGTTCCGTGGATATTGAGATGAGTAGGGCATAGATCTTACCATTTAGGAGCTTATAATCAATCTATCGGGGGACATAAGACACGTATTCAGATATCTATAATGTAAGATAAACTACAATAAGTATCACAAAATATTTTAAGGTGTTGTAGGTATTAAGGAAACAGAGATCAGATCTGGTTCAGGGTATCAGAGAAGTTTTCTGGTATGTTTGAGTTAGAGCAAAGAGTCCAATGTACCTGGAAATGGGCCACAAAGAGGGAAGCAGTAAAAATGACTAGAAATAAGAAGCCAACAGTTTTGGGAGGTCTTATATTTCAGGCTAAGTTCTTCATTCAGTAAGCAATGAGGGGCTCTTCATTTTTGAGTAGTGATGTTTGGACATGTTTTTCAGAGGTATGGGCAGATCTCCAATAGAGACTAGTTTGAGCAGTGTGATAGTAGTCCACACAGGAGAGTCAAGAGTGCCTGAAAATGTCACTTTCCTGAAGAGCCCTCCCTAATCAGGGAAGACTGGGCTGCATTTAACTTACGCTTTGTAACCCTAATACAACTGAAATTAAATAATTTTTGATATATGTGTTTTAAGGTCTGTCTCTCCTATTGTGTTGCAAATACCATGAGAAATACCTGTCTTGTTCATAATTGTATGTACTATGCTTAGTAGTGCTTGATACACAGTATTTATCTCACATTTATTGAATAATTAAATGAATGAATCAGGAAGTAAGTAAATAAGTGAGTGAAAACAAAGAAAAGGATAAGTAAAGAATAGACAGATGAACTAATGTGTGGATAGTCAGGACAGGAAAAATTGGAATAAGCATGAGAGAAGGGCTGAGCAGAGGTTGCAGCTGGCAGATGGAGGCTGGATCTGTGTAGTTTGACAGTGTTGGACTTCACAGCATTTAACAGAAATTTGAAATAGTTGACAGCATTTAAAACTTAGGAGTTTTCTAGGTCCTCTTGAAAACTAGAAGAGCTGGTAACACTGGGCATGCTATAACTGGCTGAAGCTAGTAGAGCTTGGCCATACCCCTTTGGGTTGGACACGTAAACCCCAGGTCACTGTGTTTTCCTCCACTTTCCTCCACTGTGTTTTCCTCCAGCTTGGCCATACCCCTTTGGGTTGGACACGTAAACCCCAGGTCACTGTGTTTTCCTCCACTGCCTGGTACTCTTCTGCACTGAGCTGTCAGCTGCCATTTATCCTTCCTTTTGCACTGCCCTTCTTCTGCTAGAGGTAAGAGGAAAAGTGAAATATTTCTTGTATCATGTGTCTTTTAAATTGGAAAAACCAAAGACAGACTGAAACGGCCATGTATTTAAGAAATATGAGAGCATATTTCTTCGTCAATGTGAAGAATATTCTTAGTCTTTGATATACAAATAAATTGTCTGTATTGAAAATTACATCAGCCCAAGAGGCTATTTATGAAACAAACCCTGTCTTCCCCTGTAAGCATTAGAGTTTGAGACCCCTGAGGTAGACTGTACAGAAACTGACAACTATAGATGAAGTGATAGACAGGAAGAGTCAAAAGTGACTCTTAAGTTTTTGAGCACATGTGGTAAGTGCTGCCTTTAATATAAATAGAAAAGTCAAGAGAAGTATCTGGTGCTGGAAGAGCCAGTGATTTTGGCATTAGAGTTTTTCCTAATTTTAATTCAAATAAATTAGTATTTTCTCTCTTTTAAACAACATTTTCTTATTTTCATACACAATGAAAATATAAGTAATCTCTGCTATTAAAATTCACTCACTTTTTGAGTTTGGTAACAAGGGTTCAGACAGCAAGACATAGCTGTGTTACAGTTTATTTTTGAATATTTTTGAGTATTTTTAATCAAATTACACGTTGAGGGGTAAAAATATTTCAAGGCAATAATATTCCTTTAAAAACTTAAACACAGGCAAAGGTTCTGCTTTATGTATTTGTACTTTTAAAAATATGTGGTAAGTTCTTTATATGTTCTAGATATTAGCCCCTTGTCTGATGTGTGGTGGGCAAACACTTTCTCTCATTCTGTAGGTTGTCTCTTCACTTAATTGACAGTGTCCCTTGCTGTGCAGAAGCTTTTTAGTTTGTTGTAGTCCCATTTGTCTATTCTTGCTTTAGTCACCTTTGCCTTTGTAGTCTTGATCAAAAAAGCGCTGCCCACTCCCATTTTGTGTAGCATTTCTCCTGTTTTCTTCTAGTAGTTTCATATCTTAAATTTAGGTCTTTTTGTGTATGGTGAGAGATAGAGGTCTAGTGTCAATCTTCTAAATGTGGGTATCCAGTTTTCCCAGCACCATTTGTTGAAGAGGCTGTCCTTTCTCCATTGTATATTTTTGGCTATAAGTGTGTGGGTTTATTTTGGTGCTCTCCATTTTATTATATTGGTCTGTTTGTCTGTTTTTATGCCAGTACCATACTGTTTGGGTTGCTATAGCTTTATAGTATATTTTGAAGTAAGAAAGTGTGATGCCTCCAACTTTGTTCTTTTTGGTCAAGATTACATTAGCTATATGAGGTCTTTTGTGTTTCCATTCAAACTTTAAGATTGTCCTATTTCTGTGAAGAATGTCATCGATATTTTGATAGGGATTGCGTTGAATGTTTAGATTGCTTTCCGTAATATGGACATTTTGATGACATTAATTCTTCTGACTCATGAACATGGCATATCATTCCGTTTAAAATTTAAGACCTGAAGCTATGAAACTACTAGAAGAAAACGTAGGAGAAACACTATACAACATGGGAGCGGGCAGTGCTTTTTTGAGTGAGACTGTAATGGCACAGGCAACTAAAGCAAAAATACACAAATGGGACTACATCAAACTAAAAAGCTTTTGCACAGGAAGTTGCACTGTCAACAAAGTGAAGCGACAACTTACAGAATGGGAGAAAGTGTTTGCAAAGTAATAGACAAGGGACTAATATCCAGAATATGTAAGGAACATAAACAACTCTGTCACCTCTCCCAGGGTGACAGAGATGCAAAGGATTTCTCAAAGCCCATTTCTCCAGAGCAGTGAGAGGCCCAGAAGGGGTTAATCCCAGGGAATTCCTTCAAGAAAGAATTCCTAGGAAATAACCCTGAACAAGGTGAGGTTTTTTTCTCCGTTTTTATTCTCCAGGCAAGAAAGTTACAGAAAAGGAACACGGGTGGTTACAAAAAGAACAATGAGATAATCATTGTACTTTCCCATCATAGGTTTAACTGCACCAAGGACATCTGCCCTTAGAGCTAGCATTTTTGCTGTGTTACAATTTTTTTTTATCTACAACAGAGACTTCAGTCCTGGGAAAGTTTTCTGTTTTTCCCAAGCTTAGCATTTCTATGTGCAATTCTAAAAAGTTAGGCTATTCCTTAAACTATAGGGCTGTGGCCCCACTAAGCTAAAAGTTAAGGCCCTGTGAAATACATTTGCTGTATTAATGTTGGTATCCTCCACAAACTCAACAGCAAAAAAACCCCAAATAACCCAATTAAAAAATGAGCAAAGGACCTGAACAGACATTTTTCAAAAGAAGACATGCAGATATCCAACAGGCACAAAAAAATGCTCAACATCACTAATCATCAGGGAAATACAAGTTTAAACCACAATGAGATATCATCTTACTTCACTTAGAATGGCTATTTTCAACAAGACAGAAAATAACAAATGCTGGTGATGATACAGAGGAAAAGGAACCTTCATATATTGCTGGTGGGAACGTAAATTGGTACAGTCACTGCAGAAACTGTATGGAGGTTCCTCAGAGAACCAAAAATAGATCTGCCTTGTGACCCAGCTATCCCACTACTGGGTGTATACCTAAAGGAAATGAAATCAATATATCAAAAAGATACCTGCCCTCTCATGTTCATCACAGTTCTATTCACAGTAGCCAAGAGATAGAATCAACCTAGGTGTCCATCAGTGAATAAATGGGTAAAAAAAAAAACCTGTGGTATATATACACAATGGAATACTACTCAGCTGTTTTTTAAAAAATGATATCCTATCATTTGCAGCAGTATGGGTGGATATGTGGTAAATGTACCAATTGTAGACAGAAAATTACATTCAAAAGTTTGTTTGCTAGTGCTAGTCAGGCAAAAGGAAATTAATAGAATGTGCTTTATATGAATTGTGTCATGGTAATCTAAGGTGCTTCTGGGGTAGAAATTGACCCTATGAAAAGATTTTTCTTTTGATGCTTGAGTACTTTAGAATATATATGTGATATTTCATCTCTTGTCTAATTTCTCTTTTTCCCTCAAACTTTCCTTTAATTTTTCCTACTGAAGTTATAGTATCTTAGCGTCTTATTTTTAATTTCAATATTGGATGGTAACATTCCTCTCAATTATTGGCACATCTTCCTAACGAAGAAGTAAAACAAGATACCTGATAATGCCCACATTTAAATAGAGCAGGATTGGATTATTCAGTATCCATCGCTTAGTGACAAAGCTATCAGAAACAGGTAGAAACTATAGCTATGTGATTCTTATTCAAGGGAAAAACTTTATGTTTGATTGGGGAGGGGGACAATCTGCTGATTAAGATTATTACCTTATAACCGTCTTCTCCTTTCTGGAGAAAAACCAGAAAGAAAGATTTAGAAGGGTGGCTGTTTTATGAAACCTTAAAGGTTTCTGCTAAGTTGCTGTTAATTTGCTTTATGGAACCAGTGTAACACTGACAAAGGCACCTTATTCTTTTGTTGGTTTCTTATAGCCTCTTGACATCCCTAACCCAATCGTGTGTTTCTTATCTAAGACTCTGCATGGGAAGTCTAGTCTTACCATGACACTTTACTTTCTCCCGTGTATTTTGGGCTGGGATTTAGGTGACTGTCATTGGGTGAACAGTGTTCCTTGGGCCACCTGGCTTAGCTTCCTGTAGGCTTGAATAACTTGAATAATTTAGCAATTTTTGTAAAAATGAATTGCATGTCTGGCACATACAGAGTAACACTGGTGCATGCTGAATCCCTCTAAGTTAAAAGCCTGGGCATCTTCACGCCTCCATCTGATACACTGTTGCCACAGAGTTTCAGAGCACCTGTAGAACCAACAGCCCTTAGGAAGGTTTGCCACTGAGACAGACAATCATAGAATTGTAGTGCTAGGCGAGGTCATTGAAACCCAGTGTTTACCAAAGTGTGATATGCATATCCCTGCTGGCAAGGTGAGGTCATTTTCAGTGAAAAACAAATGAGGATTTAGATTTTTTTTGTATTTTAATGTATGAAAAATATAATTAACAAAAAGATATGTGATCATGGGTACTATTGCTTTAGAACAAGGGTAAGGTGGGTGTATAAATTAAAAATAAGCCGATTTAAGAGAAATAAATGGATAATAAATAATTCAGATGTTATGCCATTATGCCGATATTGCAAAGTTATGAAGGTAACACACAAATGCCAGAAGTTTGGGAAATACTGATTTAGTCAAAGCACAAGTAGAAATGGCTTTCCCAAAGTTAGACAGGTGATTTGCAGCAGAGCCTTTGAGTGCCCTACCAGTTGTCCTGTACATTTTGATATCTGTATCTCCAAGGTACACTTTTTCTTTAAAGAGAAGGTTCTGTGTCTTAAAGTTTGAAAACTGCTATCATAATAATGTGAGACCATAAAAGGTTTTGGCAAGTGGGCAAATGATTAGATTTGTGTTTTAGGAAGATTACTCTTGAAGCAGTGTGGAGGTTGGATTGAAGCTGGAGGAGACTGGAGCTGGAACTAGTAAAGTGAGTTCTGCAGTAATCAAGAGTCGGTGAGGACCTAAACTAAAGCAGTGGCAGCAGGAATAGAAAGAAGGGGATCCATTCAAGAGATACTTAGAAATGATACTGATTTACAAAGCAACCTACAGAAGTCACCCTGTGCCCATAGCTGCAGGTGTTTCCTCATCAAATCCTTTATTCTGCATTTCCAACCTGCTCTGATTCCACTACTGCCTGCCTTCCTCATTGCCATCCTTTCTTGTATATACATAGGCATTCTGTACATTTTTTCCCCCGAAATCAGGGGTCACAAACTCAAATCCTTGAGGAAGCGGGCATTAATAAAAATGATTATAAGGGGACCTATGGTGGGAATCTTTAAACTGGAGAGTGCTTTTTCTGTCTAAAGTGTGTAGTCACTGCTTAGTTCAGTTGACTGTTCCTATGCAAGAATGCAAGCCCTATGTTGCCAGGTTTTCAAATTTTATAAGCAGAACTGGGAAATTCAGATTATTAATTGAAATCTCCTCATTTTTAAATGTTGGAAACTTTACATTGAATTCTAACCATAGCTATTTCATGGGGAAGGGTATGAAGATTAAATAGGTCAATAAATGAAAAGGTCTTAGACTAGTATCTAACACCTTATAAATGTCTTCTGTCATTACCGAACATCATCATTATCCCCATTCCCACCATTATATCCACCTCCTCTCTTTATTCTGGGTTACTGAGAGCTGAAGAAAAATAACACAAAGCTTTTTCTATGTAAAGTATCCAGGTTACTCCATGCCGCCAGAGCCACAAGGCACATAATGAGACAGAAGCTAATATCAAACTTTTCAAGCCACAAAACTCTTTCTTCAACAAACATTTACATGGAGACCTGATATGTAAGAAAGATTAATTTGGATCTGCTCTGTTTGAAGTGGTTATGGGGAGTTGAATTTCTACTAGAGCAGCAGTTCTCAAACTTTACCTTGCATCAGAATCATTTGGAGGACTTATTAAAGCACAGATTTCTGGGCCCAACCCCAGAGTTTCTGAGTCAGTGAGTCTGAGATGGGACCCAATATTTTGCGTTTCTAATAAGTTCTCAGGTGATGCTGCTTCTACTGATGGGGGCTGGAAAGCACTGCGGTTGAGAACTACTGTCTAAAGGTTAACAGTTTTATATACCAGGAGATATTTTACTTATCAGCCATTGCCGTGACTGTTTCCTTGTTGGAGGCCTGTTGTCTGGAATGTTTTTGGTGCTCTAGACCAAATGTGGACTACTGACCAGCAACATCAGCATTAGCTGAGGCTTGTTATAAATGCAAGTTCATGGGCCCTGTTCTGGACCTATTGAATAAGAACCCCTGGGGGCCCAGGATCTGTATTTTAAAGAGCTTACTAGTTGATTCTTATACATGTCGAAGTTTGAATAATAACTGAAATCTACAAAACAAGGGTAAACCAATTTTCTGTCAATTTTCATTCATCCTGCAGGTATGTGTAGTTTGTCTCATGTTGTTTATTTTGGACTGTTGATTTTGCAGCTGCTTCATCTCTCATTGGCCCCTGCTTGCTCCAAGCAATACTTTGTATCCTTTTCCTATCTCTTTATCTCATAAATAATAGAAATACAGAAATGAGAATCTTGACCCCACTTCTAAAAGGTTGCCAGCCCCAGTTATTAGCCACAGTATTTTAAGGTTAATTTTTAAAATCCTTCAGATGGGGAACTCACCACCCAATTTACAAAGCTAGCTGTATAAATCCATGTTCTCCAGCTTCATTAGTCTCCTCTTCTTAGGACAGGCATATTGTCACCTGTGCCAGGGACACTTTTTTCATCCTCTCTTCAAATCAACCTGTTGATGAATCTTGACATCACTAAAAATGAGATAGCCAGACATTTGTGCCTCTGGTGTGACACAGTAAAAGTGCACTGCATCACCTGTAAACTGTCACTGCCAGTGTACTGAACCTGAGTGTAGTCAACTCCAGATTCAGCTCTGTGTTTATAGGAAGTACAGCAGATAGAGGGTAGATGGTACTGGGAGGAGGGAAGTGACTGAATCCAGAATGTGACATTCTTCCAAACGAATGACCCAGTTTCTTCAGCAAATAAGTGGCATGAACAGAGCAGAAGGAGGGAACTAAGATTGCTCAAGAAAGACTTATGTGACATATCCACCAATTGCAATGTGTGGTTTAGATACTGATCCAAAGAAACTGACCAAAACATGTCATTTTTTGTGATTTTTGAGGATGTTTGTATAGGGACTGGGTATTAAAATTATATATTTTTTGGTATTAAAATTATTTTTTGGTATTAAAATTAATTTTGCTAGGGGTGATAATGACATTGTAGTTGTACATATTCTTAAAATGTTTTTTTCTATTAGAGATACATGTGGAAGTATTTAATGGTAAAATAATACATGTGAGATTTGTGTTAAGGTATGCTGGGGGTAAGAGGAAAATTGTTGGTTCCTCATCCTTTCGGTCTCAGTTTATGTCACCTCCTGGGGTAGAGGTCATCCTTGACTGAAGCCAGTGTTTGCTGCATCCCATTAATTTCGATCATTTCACTCTTGCTTTATTTTACAGCATTTATCATAAGCTGTGGATAAGAGTTTTATGTCAATTTCTTTATTGTCTTTCTTACTTCAGACTGTAAACTCCAGAAGGAGGGGACCATTTCTTGTTTGCCACTTTATACTCAGAGTCTGCTGCACTGTATGGCATGTGGCAGGCTTTCAGTATATATATATATATATAAAGAATAAATTAGAAGACATTTGATTTCATATAGTGTTTTCATTTTGGTATTTTCAAATTTGACTCTCACTGTAAATGGTTAAATAAAATCTGTTGTAAATGTCTAAGGATTCTTACTTTGCTTGCCTTTTTTTTTTTTTTTTTTTTTTTTTTTTTTTTTTTTTTTTTTTTTTTTTTTTTTTTTTTTTTTTTTTTTTTTTTTTTTTTTTTTTTTTTTTTTTTTTTTTTTTTTTTTTTTTTTTTTTTTTTTTTTTTTTTTTTTTTTTTTTTTTTTTTTTTTTTTTTTTTTTTTTTTTTTTTTTTTTTTTTTTTTTTTTTTTTTTTTTTTTTTTTTTTTTTTTTTTTTTTTGAGGGGATGGGGTGGTAAGTGCTGCTAAGCTTTTATACTTGAGAATTCAAATATGAAACATTTTAAGTAGCAATTTCTTTAATAGTTGGCACTTCTTGTTAGTATTGAAGGTAGAATAAAAACTTTATTGTTAACTCTTTGACCCATTATGCTTTTCCTTATGTATAATAAACATAACCCTACATGCACCTATCATACCTGCATGCATATCACAATCTTACTCTACTCCCTAACGCTTTTATGAAAACCTGTTGCTCTTACCTTTGCTCTTATTTTACTACAGGGGGGTGAATTCTTGTTAGTGTTTAGGGTGAGGATTTTTTAAGCTGCAAAAGAACTATGTCAAAGGATGTTTATTAATACTATGTAGCTTTTAAAGCCCCCTTGTTAAGAGTCTGAACAGTCTCTTGTACTATTGTGTCAAAAATGAATGAATAGATTGTAAATTGTTTCAGTGTAGCTCCTCCACTTAACCCAAAAGTGGGTTGCATGCTACCCAGTAGTTATTTAAGGTACTATACAAAGTAGAAACCTTGCTTTCCCGTCAGCTAGACATTTTCCTTTGTTAGAGGATTATTACATTATGTCTTTGTCTTAATCTTCTTCAGGTAGTGAATATATGTATTTCTATTTTTGACCATATTTTTAAGTTGCATACAAACATAGAAACTATAATATATAAAAGAGTAGTGTAATTAACATGTACCTATACCCAGCTTTAATTCATCAATGTCATATGTAGACCTTAGCTGTGAAACATAAATTTCAATTAATTTTTAAAAACATAAGAACCGAATTAATTCCAAAAAGACAGTATATCTGATAACATGCCTACATGTATCTCAGTTTTAGTACACTTTGTTTATAATTAACTCCACATCTTTAATACAATTTTTTATTTAATAGAAATTTCAAGGTAGCCAAACTTTAAAAGGCATGTTTTTATATAATAGGTGAGATTTCCTAAATAAGAGTATGTATATTTAATTTGTAGATCAAATCCCAGTTTAACTGCTCTAGTGCAATTTGATATTTAAAGGAATCTTTTCAAAAATCAGTTTTATTTTTGGATTTATAAATTTGGATTATCATATATCTTGTTTTCTTAAACCAACACAAGAGTATATATAGTTTTCTTCTTTCAAAAGTGGTACTTTTCTATTTTGTTTGGTATTTGAGACATATTTTTTATCTTAATACATAAAAGTTTTGAAATAAGTTAATTGACAGAAAACTTAATTGGGTTCATGCTCATTTATTGAATTTTTTTGAGAAATATGGACAGTATGTTGTGTAACTGGAAAGGACATATTTGTAGACTTTGGAATCATAGGAATCTGGGCTCAAAGCCTCACTCCTACTTACTAAGTTCATTCATTCAACAAATATTTATTGATTTCCTCTTATTTGCTCAACAAAAAAACACAGCAGATACTTCAGTGAATGAAATAAGGTTCTTTCCCTCGTGGTGCCTACGTTGGGGAGACAGACAATATAAAAGTAACTAAATAAACATTTGATAACATTTCAGGCTGTGAGAAAAGTAAAGTGAGCAGGGGAAAAAGTACAGGTGGAGAGTCAGGAGAGGAGTTACATTTGATAGTGTGGTCAAGAGGGCATTTGAGCAAACCTAAGTAAAGAAATCCCCGTGGATCTTTTAGGTTAAGTATTTCAAGCATAGGGTACTGCAAGTACAGATGCTGTCACACAGAAACAAGCTTTGCATTTTCCAGGAATGTCAAGGTGGTCTTTGGGGCAGGACAGAGTCTGGAGAGAAAGGTAGAATGAATATGGAGAGATAGATGGATTGGAGAGGTAGATGGATTGGAGAGGTAGGCCGGGGCCAGTTCTCAGAGGGCATTGTAGGCCATAGTATGGTATGGAGTTTGGTTTTTTCATAATCTGAAGGAGTTTTGGTCAAAAAAGTGGTGTGATCTAATTTATATTTCAATCAGCTCACTCTTGCCACTATGTGGAGAACAGTAAGTAGGGGTTGGTTCGTTTCTGTGATCAGGCAGGCCACACAGTTGTTTTGCTCTGCGGAGGTGGAGGTGGAGGTGATAACAAGTAGAATTTCTACTAGATTGTATATGGGATGTGAGGAAAAGAGACAATTTGGAAACCAATGAGGAAAAAGGGAATTAAGAGGGAAATACTTCCAAGAAGTTATGTGAGATGAAGACTGAAAATGGACAATTGGGTTTGGCAACACAGAGGCCATTGTTAACCTTGACAAGAACAACATTTCACTGGAGGGTTGGGTGTGAAAGTCTGATTGGAGAAGATTGAAGAGAGAAAGAATGGAAGGTTAGGAAATAGAGACAACAAACAGGCAAATCAGAAGTGTTTAAACATAACAAAATAGACACATAAGGATGTAGCTGGGTGAGGGAGATTGTTTTGCTGGTTCGTTTTGTTTCATTTTTAGGATTGGAGGTATTATAGCATGCTCATATGCTAAGGGGAAAGACCTGGTTAAGAGAAGGCAATTACTGGTTAAGATGGTGTATTAGTCCATTTCTGTTACTTATAACAGAATACCTAATACTTGGTGATTTATAAAGAAACAATTCGTTTCTTACAGTTTTGGAGACTGGGAAGTCCTAAGTCCAGGGAACACATCTGGTGAGGACCTTCTTAGTGGGGACTCTACAGAGTCCCATGGCAGCCTGTGTATACATGGCAAGAATGGGCTGAGCAAGAGAGAGCTAATCTGCCCACTCACTCTGCTTATAAATCCATCATAACCATGCCCATTACTCCATGAATGGATCAGTGCTTTTCTGAGAATACAGTCTTCACAATCTAATCACCCTTTAAAGGCTCTGTCTTTCAGATTCCATAATCAGATTTCCTACAATCTTAACACTGTTACAGTGGGGATCAAGTTTCCAATAAATGAACTTTTGGGGGACACATTTAACCCATAGCAGACAGGGATAAGCAGAAGAGCAAAGGCCTTAAGTAAATTGTCTGATTTAAAAAGAGGTAGTTCTGGTCGCTTCTATTGGTGAAATGAGTAAAACAAGAAGCAGTTAAGGACTGAGAGTAAGGAAAGAAGGGGGGTGTTGATGTTTTGAAGAGAGAGGAGAGGGTATGAAATAGTCTTCTGAAGGGTGGAAGAGAGAATTATCCAGAGAAATGTAGGAGTGCCAAGCAGTGCTCTGGGACCATTTGAAATGTGTTTCTCTTTAAAAAGGGTCCAGCGAAATCATTATGTGTTTTCACCTGCCAAATTTAGCTGGCTGGGTGCAGGCATAAAGTGAGGAGTTGGATTTAGCCAGGATTGGGATTTGGCTCGGTGAGTATGATGACGGGAAAGAGGAGCAAGGGAGTTGAGAAATTAAGGTTTGTTCTGTGGAATCTTGGCTGGGAATGAGAGAACTAAGAGCATGAGGGGAATTTTGGGTACTGAGTGTGTAGCTGGTCAGATCCTGTGATTAGCCTCCTGTTATTGATGAGGAAGCAGAAGCCCAGGGAAGCAGGCAACATGCCAGCCAGGAGGGGTGAACTGGGAACTCAGATCGGGGCACTCAGCCTGCAGCAGAGTTATATTATGTATACATAGCCTATATCTGCATTCGGTTGCCTGGGTTACTTCATTAGAGGTGAAGAGAACAGTAAGCCAGGTACTAAAATCTTCAAAGAATGAACAGGAGTAACCCCTTGGGCCCAACAATGACTGCTTCAAGGAAGGATAGCAGGTGGTATGACCTCATTGCATGTGCTTCAAGGGGACTGCAGAAGAAGGGAGGGAAAGTAGTCTAGAAGCAAAATGAGAAGCAAGGAGGGGGGCTCACCTCACTTCCAGGCAATTTGGTACGTGGTATATGGAGGAAAATATTGCAACCGGTTGAGGGGGCTGTAATGCAAGTGGTTTCCTCAGAGCTATAACAGGAAGGTGAAGGAAGCATTTAGAGAAGACCCAGGACATGTGGATTTTGCTGATGACAGATTATGAGTTTCGGAGGGCACAGAGTCTGGGAAAGAAGGGAGGGTGAGTCAGACGAGGGCTGGAAAACTGTATAGGATTCAGAATCCAGGAGATGATGGGCAGATGCGTGAGAGCCTTAGCTTCTGGACTAAGGATACAATATGATATCAGCCTTGATTTTCTCTTAGGGGGAGGTGATTACCTGTTTTATGTAGGTCCTTTTTGGGGTTTGGTCTCTTCAGCAGTTTGTGGTGATGAAGTGAACAATATTGGACCAAGGGGAGGGGTGGGCATTCAGAAGTCCTTGCTTAAATTGTGAGAAGTGTGCTGTCCTGGCATTACTTAGATTAATTGTACATGTGAACAAGTTACACGGCCTTTCCAGGCCTCAGTGTTTTCACCTGTAAAGTGGAGGTAAGCCCAGCTGCAGGACTTTAAGATTTAGAGATATCATGTATACAGAGCCCCAGTAGGGACTGGGTTAGAGTATATGCTTAATGACATTTTTTTCCCTTGGATGTACATAAAAAAATATTTTATACATTTCTAGTCCCCCTCATGTTCTGTAATGTTTTGTTCATTAGTTGATGTTAACATCAAAAATTTAAAAATTAAAAAAATATGTAAGTGCTTGATTGGTTTGTTGGGTTTTCTCCTCTACTAGATGAATGCTGTGGGTGAATTGTGTGATACCAATCTTTGTTATAATGTTGAGTTTTTCATGCTGTGCATGTGTTCTGAGATATAAATGATAAATGTATTTCCAGCCATCATATCCCAAATAAAGTCATATTGATTTTCATGTAGCATATAGTGAAATTGAAAATAATCTCTTGGTGTCTATTCTGTATTATTCACAGTAACAATTTCTAAAAAACAAGTCTGAATTTGTACAATATAAATGCTTTATCTTGTTTACTTGATATAAACTGGCATTTTAAAAGTCAGGATGGAGATAAAAATCACAGTTAATTGCTGGCATTCTTTAAAATACTATAGCTAAACCTAAAAAGCTCTTAGACGTGCAGGTAAAACATTTCTGAAATAAAGCTTTTCTTCTTCCCAAATATTTTAGGAAATTTGGTAGCATTGAAATAGAGTGAAACTGTTTTTGTCAATTTAAAGTTAATAATTTTTTAAATAGTGATTTATACTGTAGGTAAAAAAGCTGTTAGTTTCCCAAATCTCAAAACTAACTGACCTTCTATTTGAACCCAGCTTTAATGTAAACATTTTCTTGAGATGGTTAGGAGTTGGGCCAGCCAATCTGGAGGATATTAGTGGCGTTCTGTTTGAGGGAAGTTGGAATCCCTAGATAATTCTCAGGAGCTCTTTTCTAGGCCAGAAGCTGTCTGAGACATTATATGTTTCTTAATTCTTCCTTGGTTTTGTTAATAATGCCTACTATGCCTCTTGGAAATCTAATTAGTGAAAGACATAATTAACTTTACTTTGAAGTAGAAGGTAAGAGCAATTTTATTTGGTAGTTTTCCTATCCTTTCCACTCTATCTGCTAAAAAATATAATATTCAGGCTCCTGGGGTTGAGGTTATTACACTACTGCCTTTAAAACTTCTTTAGTCATCTATTACTTATCCAAAATATTTTTGTTCCAAGCTAAACTAAGTACTATATTAACTTTGTTTGACACACGCTCCCCCATCCTTTTAAAAACTTTTTGAGTTGTACTGAGCAGTGTTTTTCAAACTTCAGGTCATGACCCATTAATGGTTGTTAAATCAGTTTAGTGAGTTGAAATCCGCACTTTAAGAAAATTCAGTAGAATATCTTATTCATAATAGGGGCAGGTATTGTTTCATGATACTTTTGTTGCATTTGTATAGTTATGTTTGTGTGACTATATATGCAAGTGTGAAAATCATAAAATACTTGTTACTATGGGTCACCACCAAAGTTTGAAAGCTGTTACTACAGAGACTGTTTCAGGTAAAGGTTTTTTAGTTCTTTTTGCAAGCATTTGCATTTTAAAATCTTGAGCTTTCAGCTATATGACTGATATTATTGTTGTTATTATTACTATTATTATTATATTTTTGGTGGCTTACTGGTACAGGTATTGAACCCTGGACCTCTGTGTTATCAGCGCTACGCTCTAACCATCTGAGTAACCGGCCAGCTTATGATACCATCATTAGTTGAATATTTTAGAAGAAAATTTAGAAGACTGAAGTTTTACTAAAAAGAAACTACATATATTTTTATTTTCTAATTCTGACATTGAAATATGATCAAAAGCTGAAATGCCAGAGCTAAGCAAAAATCATGCTTCTCAATTCAAGATACATGTATTACGAATATTATGCTAGTTAATAGATATATTAAAATATATAAGGTACAATTTTCTATTTCCAAGAAATCATAATCAAATTTTTGTCAGGCCTTTGTTAGAATATATCATGTCCATATTTATTTTATTTTATATTCTTAAAATGATGGCCTGTTTACTTAATAAATTCAACTCTCAGTATTCAAACTCAATGAAATTTTAAAAAGAAATGTTTGCCCATTGCCCCTTGAATATTGTCAGATTTCCCAGGCCTATTCAAGTAATTGAGTACGTCTTCACTTGAATTTTTTTCTGCAGGTTAAATAAACAAGCTATCATTGAAGTAGTGTTAATTGTTAAAAGGTTTGGGGCTAGGTTTGTATTTGGGTCCTGATGTGGTATTCTCACTAATATGTTCTCACTTATATTAGCAATCTCTTTTTTGCTCTTTCTGGAATCAGAGGAGGACCAATATGTGAATTTTAAACTTGTGACATTTTTTCATTGTGAAATTTGTAGTCTTAATCCCATTCCTTAATTTCTCTAAACTCTTTTCTCTTTTGTGAAACATAGATGATAATCAAGTCATACTCCAGATATCAAACAGATGCCTCAATATCTTTTTAAATCCCAAAGACATTGCAAATCACAATGTGACTAATAATGTAGGGCATGGTGTTTTTATGTTAAGTATTCCTTGAATAAAAGTACAGTGTACTGAGATTACTGCCTAGTGATTGAGACTTGATTGTTGACTCAAAATAATTGATGTACTCTGTTCTCACTGAAATACTAAGTTTGTAAAGCAGATGTCTAGCAATCCATTCATCATAGTCTATTTCTTAGTTATTGGTGTGTTGATTACTAAATGCCAGTTTTACGTACTAGAATATATAAAAGGTGTTCCATTTTCAAGTGTTGTTACAGGGTGATAATGCCACTCCTTGAAACATTTGGAAATCATTTGGAGTTCTTTTTATCTTAGCCCTATCACTTTAGAGACAACAAAAGTAAGTTAAAATGCGTAATTGGAGCAGTGTATTGGTCTATCATAAAAAATAAGCTTATTAGAAAACTTGATTTGGAGTTCTTTTTATCTTAGCCCTATCACTTTAGAGACAACAAAAGTAAGTTAAAATGCATAATTGGAGCAGTGTATTGGTCTATCATAAAAAATAAGCTTATTAGAAAACTTTTATCTCCCAGTTTATACACTTAAACCACTTAATAACATTAGTTTCTCTTAATGTGTATAAATCATCTATATAAGATGTCTGGTCTGCCTATCAAATAATTAATTTTCTCATATTATCTTTACTAAAAGTGTTTTTTCTTTCTGTATGAATAAACAAGTTATTAAGATATGAGCAACTGTATTGAAATCCCACTATGATTATAACAGAAATCTCTAATAGTGTAACAATTCAAGTTGAAGGCTGACATTCTGTATCCTTGATTCATGGTGTGTGAACAAAAATAGAGTCATGATAAGAATAGGGGTCAGACAAGCATACAGAAAGGACATTGTTGGAAGGGAGGGGGGTGAGGGAGGACGGAAGGAGGTTGTGGTAATTGGCCACAAAAATCAATCACATTGTATATCGACAAAATAAAATAAAATATTTTTTAAAAAAAGAAATTGACATTTCAGACATTGGTTTTCTTTAAAATTAAAAGAAATTTAAATTATTAATACTATTAAAAAAAAGAATAGGGGTCAGATATAATTTAAAATTGCTTTGTGTCACATCTGTAATAATGTAAATATGGTTTGTGTGTCTATTTATTAACTTTTTCATTACAGGTTTTATGTGTCTGTCATGAAAATGGATTCTTGTATACTTTGGGGTGAGGGTGGAGCTTTGTTTAATATCTGTATTCTATAATATTACTTGCATGAAACTAATGCTAATTTTTATTCTTCCAGTACTTAGCATATCTTTAGGATTAAAATGTCTCAAATAAGCTGAATCATTTTTTTCTGGCTTTATTTTTGAAGTTAGTATTACTATGTTTGCTGTATAGCAGAAAAGGCCTATTTTTCCTCCCAGTTGCTTTGGTGTTCATCCTGAATTAAATACTGTAGTTGATGCATGATGATAAAACTTTTTTTTAAAAAAAGAGTACCTCCCTGCTTTAAACACTAAGGATGACTCCTTTTCCCAAGTTTTTTGATTCAGTGTACAAATATTGCTGTAGTTGATCATACATTGTAGTAGAATAAATGGGGAAAGAATTGAATTTTTGCAGACATGATTGACTTTTTATACAAAAACCAAGGCTAGATATTTTGAATAAGAAATGTGTATAGAGCTAACATTTGATATGAAGTAATAATAAAACTTTATTTTCATTTTGAAAATAAAGGAACATTCTGAGGTGTAAAGAACATTTCATATTTGAATTTTGTAAAATGTGATAGCAACAGAAAAACTAAAACAGTTGAAGTATGTTGTTGACAATATTTAGGCTGTCATTTCATAAAAACAAAATTCTTTTTGAGCACCCTGATGCCATTAAAAAGAAAGCATTCAGCATCTTTACTGTTGACGTGAATATGTCTGAATATATCATTCTTAGACAGTGTTTATTATTTACTGTTCTGTACTTGATGCCAGGGTATCTGAGAAAGTGTGAGAGAGAAGTGGAAAGCCGACGCTTCCTTTCTGGTAGAGCATACCAAGTTTGTTTTATTTTGTGCCAACCTGATGAGAATGTATATTGGTATAAAAACATTGAAGAAAGCGGCAGGTCTCTGCTAGCATGTTTGGATTTTAAAAGAGCATCTGAGTAGTATGGGCTTTTTGTTCTGTAATGTAGCTGGTTTAACTTACTGTCTGTACTTCCTTTTTCATTTAGGGGTTTGAAATTCCCTGTGAGCTTTGCTGGTTAAGTCCAGTGATCTGTCTATCAAACAATAACAAACACAGAAGTCAAGTGTGTAGGTCATTTATACATCTTTATGTCAATATGTCTATCATTTTCTTTTTAGCCTTTCTCAACACTAAACTTATTTCTTTTGGTAGAAGTTAAGAGTTCACTATCTTGGTAGTGACCCTATATGTGAACAGGTATTCTTTAAAAATCTTTTTTTTTTCATTTTTAAATATGCACAACATTACAGAAAAATTGGAAAGTAGGAGAGAAGAACATCCCCATAACCTTACCACCCTAATATAACACTATCTATGCTTTTGTTGTTATTGGGGGACGGGCATCAATTTTAAAACTTAAGAGGAAAATCCCTAGTTCTCTAGTTGTCACATTAGTTTCACTCTATCATAACACAGAAGTATGTTCATATCCCATTTAAGCTGTTCAGAAATTATAGGTTGCTAAAGATTCTACTTTTTGGGTGATAATATCAGTTTTAGTTTCATACCCTAAAGTCATAATGTTCAAACTATGTAAACAAGCTTTTAAAAATTGACTTTTTCAAATATGTGGGACACCCCAAATTTTTTTTGCTGTTAAGTTTTATTGTTTTTAAACTGAAAAATAATTGATTATGCACATTTGTGAGGTACAGAGTTGAATATCAGTACAATGTTTGATAATCAAATCCGGACAGTTAGCATGTTCATCATTACAGAATGTCATCGTTCCTTGTGTCCATTAACCAATTTCTTGGTAACTCCCCCACCCTACCCCTTTCCCACCTCTAGTAACCATAGTTCTGTTCTCTCCTTCTGAAAGTTCAATGCATTATTGTGGTTGTTTGTCTTTCCTGCCTTCCTTCCTCAGCTTATGAGTGAGGACATAGAGTATTTCTCTTTCTGTGCCTGGCTTATTTCACTTAATTTTCTCTAAGCTCATCCTTGTAGCTGTGAAATGCAGAACTTCATTTTTTTTTATGGCTGAGTAGTATTCCATTGTGTATATATAGCATATTTTCCTTATCCAGTGGTCCACTGATGGACATTTAGGTTGATTCCATATTTTGGCTATTGTAAATAGAGCTGCAGTAAACATGGGAATACAGATATCCCTTCAACATTATGATTTCCATTCCTTCAGGTATATACCCAGTAGTGGGCTTGCTTGATCATATGGCAGTTCTATCCGTAGTTGTTTGAGAAACCTCCATCTTGTTTTCCATAATGGCTGCACTAATTTACAGGCCCACCAACAGTGTGTGAGGATTCCCTTTTCTCCACATCTTTGCCAGAATTTGTTATTCTCTGTCTTTTTGATAATAGCCAATCTAACAGGAGTAAGATGATTATCTCAATGTGGTTTTGATTTACATTTCCCTGATGATTAGTGATGTTGAGCATTTTTTCATATACTTGTTAGCCATTTGTATGTCTTCTTTTGAGAAATTTCTATTCAGCTCCTAAAACTATAAAAGTCCTGGAAGAAAACATAGAGAAACACTTTGGGTTATAGGACTGGGCAGAGTTTATGAGTAAGACCTCAAAAGCACAGGCAACAAAAGAAAAATAAACAATGGGATTATATCAAACTAAAAGTTTTCTGCACGGCAAAGGGAACAACCAGAAGAGTGAAAAGACAACCTACAGAATGGCAGAAAATATTTGCAAACTATGCATCTGGCAAGGTATTAATATCCAGAAAATATAAGGAATGCAAACAATTTAACAGTAAAAAAATAATCTGATTAAATAATGGGCATAGGGTACCAAAACCCATTTAACCCTTTGGAGACCACTAAGATATTAAGTAATACTGGCACCTTAACATGTTTCCTGTGAACCTTGGGATAAAGCTCTATTTTTAAACTTCATAAGAATATAATTGATTGGAATTGTAATTCTTTATTGATCTTTTAAAGAATTATGTTCTTTACAAGTTTGCTCTCATAAAATTGAGCAAGGAAGTCTACATGTCCAGTGCCTGTGTGTGATGCCCTCAGTTGCAAGCTAGGTGAGGCGCTGGCATATCAGCTTAGTTTTGACCTTCCATTTTGGCTGTGCCCTCACCTTGGTTTAGTTATAAAGTAACAACTTTACAACTACAAAAGCATGTGAGTATGTTTTGTCATGATGGCACTGAAATATGGAAGTGTAAGCCTCTTTTTTTTTTTTTTTTTCCTTTTTGTCTTTTTTCATGTCCGGCAACGGATCGCAACCCTCAGTGTTGCACCCGTACCGGACCAGGACCGGCAACGGGATCGCAACCCTTGGTGTTGCGCCCGCACCTCGCTCAGCCAGTGAGCGGGAACCGGTCTGTATGTGGGATCCGAACCGTCGGCGGGAGCGCCACCACACTCCCAAGCGGCGCACTGTAGCAGTGCACCACCGGGCCAGCCTGTAAGCCTCTTTTATATATATGGAGTACTTCTTGTCTGACTGATATTTATGATAACAAACGAGCTGTTGGTTGTCCTTGAAAACCAAAGTCTCTTACTATTTCGATACCTTAATTAGTTTAATTGAAAAATAACGTGAGATTGCAAAGTAAGCTATTAAGACTGTTAAATATTGCCTTTTATAACTATGTATACAATTTTGCTTTAAACAGGATTTTGTTGTTTGTAAGTATTGAAAATCGCTGATGTAGAAAAAGCACAAAAAGAAACAACAAATATAGGCCTCCCTTTGATTTAGCAAGGAATTGGTTTTCTGTGGAAATAATATTTTAAATAACCAATCAAATTAATTATAGCTATTACTGATCTAACCTAGAAAGGTGAATTAATTTGTAGATGTTCTATGAGTGATCCAAGTAATTTTGTAGTATTTCCTTCTCTTATGCCCTCAATGGGTTACTGGTTCATCTTTAAATATATTAAACTTTTTTATAAGCCAAGGAAAACGTAGATTGGCTACTACGATATTGTACATTTTGTGCATGTTCAGTAACTACTGCATAAAATTAAACTTCATTAATGCAGAATTTTGATAATTAAAGTGTTTCTAGATACATTATATTGTACACAGAATTTCAGAGTGCTTGTATTTTAGCAATTAAAAAGATTTTATGACATCCATTTTTATACATGAGCAGTCACTGCTGATTATTATATATGAGTTATTTTCTGCTTATTAAGTAGGTTCAGCATTACATCTACATAAGGGCTTTTAAAATCTGTATAGTTACTCTGGTCAGTTGAAAATTAAAACAAAATATGTCTTTAAAATTTATCCACTTAATAGTTACTTCACTAATTCTATTTCCTTCTTCCTATTTAGAATCTGAATTTGAGCTCATTATATCTAAAATAAAAGATTTAAATGTCCGTCAAGTTTAAAATTAGTAAATAGTATTTTTAAAACTTTCTTGCTTTTTAATCATGGATAAATTAATTTTATCTTACTAATTTATTGCAGCATTTTAATATTAACATTGTCAGAGAAAATTAAGGATATTTTTTTGTTTGACTCAACATGTATTTATTATCAGTGTCAGTATTCTAGATGTTCAGGATCCAAAGATGAAAATGGCCTACCACTGAGAATATTACAGACAGGGAGATGGATAGACACTGGAGAAGATAAGCTCATGATGATGGGATAACTGTGTGGCTTATCAGATGATAGAGACACCATGCATTCATCATGCCCATGCACTGTGGAGGGTACTCATTCAATCTGAAGATTCAGAGAAAGTCTTCTGAGTTAATGTTATATACTCACCTTTGAAACCTATGAGGTTAAAATGAATTTCAGATGGTAAGTGTGCAAAGGGGAGGGTAATGACTCAGGTTATTTTGTCCATGCTTATCCATGGTGCCACATGACTTCTGTCATCCTCACTCTCCTCTGCTTTCCCCAGTCATATTTTCCTTTTCCACATGTTCTTCTGGTTATCTTCCAGTGTGTTGGCACTAGGAAGTTATTCAGGTAGCTCTTGCTAGTTGTCTTTAAATTTTTAAGAATCGTTAGCTCAGAAACCTATTCATCAAAATGTGGAAGAGAATTCTCAACTCTATCTCTCTGTGTCCCTTCAACAGCCCCCCACCCCTGCCACCAAATGTCCTTTGTTCTCTTCTCCACCAGTATCTGTTTCTCAGCACCTGGTTTTAGATAATGTAGAATCCAAATCTTTTATGAGTTGACCAAGGACTAATTTACAAAATGACTATTCTGAATTTTAAAAGCAGATAATGTCCAGAATCTCTTTAGACTCCAATTTATGAAATTTGGTTATAACCCTTCCCTCTTTTGGTTAAATTGTGGTATAAAATAAATGTGTTAATATATGTAGTTGGTAATATAATAGGCAGCACCTAATCACCTTTATAAAAGAAACTATAAAAGTTATGATAATAAAATAACAATTATAACAATGTTTTGCTTATGAAGAGGCATTTTTTTTTATTCACAGTAACAAGAAAATTGCAAAAATATTGGAGTATGTTTAAAAGTGAAGTCTCCCTTGAAATCACAGGGAAAATATTTCTTCCTCTAAATCTGGACATTGTTTTATTGCTCCCTTTTCTTTGGAGTTCTGACTTTTTCATGAAGAATTATTTGTTTTACTGCCAGTAGCATTTTATTTTAAAAGAGACTGATCAAAACTTGATTTTGAAACAAAAGATTAAGAGCTCATTCATTTGTGCTTGTTTAGATATATAAGGTGAGAGTAAAAACACTGATACTTAAAGACCTTTGACCTTCCACAATAAAAAAGACCACAGAAATAGAAACTACTCTTACTGTTTTGTCTATTTTGCACTGGAATATAAGTTCCATGTGGACAGGCATTTTTGTCTGTTTTATTCCCTGCTTGTAAAACCCACTGTTTGTAACTAGGGGTTGGGCGTTACATAAATAAATTTCCCATGAATTTTACCTTTTCTGTCAAAAATGCGATTTTAATGTATTCATGGAAATCTTTAAAAAATGTATTATAGGTTTTATTAATTTCTTAGAGCACTCCGAATGTTATTTTGCCTACTGACTCAAGGATGCCTTTATGAATAATAATTACTGTGATTCTTAGGTGGGCCACTGAAGCTTGTAGGACCGCCCTTGTGTTAATAACCATGAAGTATTGTGTTGGTGATTTAGAACAGATAAGAAAGAATGTTGTAATGGTTTTTCAATTCCTGCTGGGGTCTTCTGTCATTCTGACTACAATTATCCGGGTAATGGCCTAAGACTAGCCCCCTTTCTCTTATCAAATAATGCAAATGGATTTTTTGGCAGATAGTTACCATTTAGAAGCTTTTGTTTTCAGGTTCAGATAACTGTATTCTGGAATATCGAGATTTCTTGATGCCTGACCTCTAGAGAAACAGGCATATTACAAAATAAGTTATACCATATAGTTGAAGGCAATGTGCTTATGGCAAAATTTTCATCTCCAATGCAGAAGTATTTTTTAGTGTTCTGCATTTGTCCATACTGTTAAAAATGGCATGTTGAAGAGCATATTTACACTTTAGTTGCAATCAAAGCAAAATTCTCAGAAACTTGAATTTAATGCAATAACTGTATTTGTTCTAAAATGTGTACTTATGTTTTAAGGGAGGCTTTGCCTTCCAAATTGTTCTCCTTTTGCTTTTTATTCCATTCAGAAGAATTTAATTTTTAAACATTAGAAAATGTTTCATACAGAGACAGGTCCTACTAACTACTAGAATAACAATAATCTCTTCATTTGTGCTAATTGAGAGAAGTAAAATTTTTTCTCTTTTTGATAACAGTTTTCCAAAATCTATATTACTGTTATCAATTCAGTCCTTTAAAGCTAAAGAATGATAGTGTGGATTAAGATAAACACAAGGAAGTAGTATCTCTGGGTGTTAGGACTGTGGATGTTTTCTTAATATTCACATGGCTTATCTGTATTTTCTACTTTTTAAAAATAATAAGCCTATGTTATTGCATCAATTGTTATCAATAAATACGAGGTCACTTCAAAAAGTTTTTGGGAAGATTCATATTACCTTTTAATTCTTTTTTTGTTTTTTTATACACAGACTTCTTGAAGTACCCACGTAACATGAGTGTAGAATACTGTTAATAATGTTCATTTAAGAGGTAGGCTTTACTCTAGTTTTACAGTGGCTCTAAAGTAGTAAGATGCAAAAAACAAAAAAAAAATGCCCAGACATAACAAGAAAAAGGAACAAGTCAGAGTGAGCCTAAGTAAGGAATTACACATCTGTATAAATATTAAAAATACAGTCTAAGAGAAATCCTAAAAGGCCAGTAGTTACATAGGGAACATGTGTATTTAGGTAGAAGACAGATGGGTAGAAAGGGAGAAAAAGACAAATATGTGCTTACTTGAATTATATATACCTGATTCTTGATCATTCATGAATAGGTTATTAATGGATAATGCTAAATGCCTGGCCAGACTTTTCTAGCCCTGTTCCTAGATTAGGGAGTACAAATTGATTTTCTACTCATCTAGCACAGTTGTCTAGAATAAAACGTAACTGTGCATGTTCAATGCATTTCTAAAGGCATAAGTAGTGTATTAAATAGTCTACAGTACAAGTTCTCTCCTTTTATTTAGTTAATGGAAACTTAATTCTATATAGTAGTTCAGCAGTCAAATTTATTTTATGCTAGGACACTAAGGGAAAAGAAATAAGTACCTGAGTGCAGTCATCACCATTTTTTAGCACCACTTGACCAAAAAGGTCATATATTCCCTAGGAAACAGAATCCATCTGAGCAAGTGATTTTGAATAATTGATTTTTGTAGTCAGCAATATTATAGATATATTTGATGCTGCTATTCATATTTTTCTCTTATTACTATAAAATTAGCATAGGAAAATATAGGGGTTTATATTTTTGTAACACATGTGTTAATATATCTACAGGGAAAAAGGATCTTTATCTTTATAAGTCACAACTTTCACTTTCCAGAATTGTATCTACCACATCTGTGGAGCATGGTATAAATATAACAAGGATTTTGAATAATTGATTTTTGTAGTCAGCAATATTATAGATATATTTGATGCTGCTATTCATTTTTTTCTCTTATTACTATAAAATTAGCATAGGAAAATATAGGGGTTGATATTTTTGTAACACATGTGTTAATATATCTACAGGGAAAAAGGATCTTTATCTTTATAAGTCACACAACTTTCACTTTCCAGAATTGTATCTACCACATCTGTGGAGCATGGTATAAATATAACAAGAACTTCATTAGAACCTACGTTACCGCTTAAGTCTGTTCATTGCCATGTGATGCTGGTAAGAGCATCTGATATTTATAGTAGCATTGCCAAGTTTTTCTTGATGCCTTTGGTTTTGGCTTTGGCTTTATTTTGATATTATACCCGATTAATTTNGGGCCAGCCTGTAAGCCTCTTTTATATATATGGAGTACTTCTTGTCTGACTGATATTTATGATAACAAACGAGCTGTTAGTTGTCCTTGAAAACCAAAGTCTCTTACTATTTCGATACCTTAATTAGTTTAATTGAAAAATAACGTGAGATTGCAAAGTAAGCTATTAAGACTGTTAAATATTGCCTTTTATAACTATGTATACAATTTTGCTTTAAACAGGATTTTGTTGTTTGTAAGTATTGAAAATCGCTGATGTAGAAAAAGCACAAAAAGAAACAACAAATATAGGCCTCCCTTTGATTTAGCAAGGAATTGGTTTTCTGTGGAAATAATATTTTAAATAACCAATCAAATTAATTATAGCTATTACTGATCTAACCTAGAAAGGTGAATTAATTTGTAGATGTTCTATGAGTGATCCAAGTAATTTTGTAGTATTTCCTTCTCTTATGCCCTCAATGGGTTACTGGTTCATCTTTAAATATATTAAACTTTTTTATAAGCCAAGGAAAACGTAGATTGGCTACTACGATATTGTACATTTTGTGCATGTTCAGTAACTACTGCATAAAATTAAACTTCATTAATGCAGAATTTTGATAATTAAAGTGTTTCTAGATACATTATATTGTACACAGAATTTCAGAGTGCTTGTATTTTAGCAATTAAAAAGATTTTATGACATCCATTTTTATACATGAGCAGTCACTGCTGATTATTATATATGAGTTATTTTCTGCTTATTAAGTAGGTTCAGCATTACATCTACATAAGGGCTTTTAAAATCTGTATAGTTACTCTGGTCAGTTGAAAATTAAAACAAAATATGTCTTTAAAATTTATCCACTTAATAGTTACTTCACTAATTCTATTTCCTTCTTCCTATTTAGAATCTGAATTTGAGCTCATTATATCTAAAATAAAAGATTTAAATGTCCGTCAAGTTTAAAATTAGTAAATAGTATTTTTAAAACTTTCTTGCTTTTTAATCATGGATAAATTAATTTTATCTTACTAATTTATTGCAGCATTTTAATATTAACATTGTCAGAGAAAATTAAGGATATTTTTTTGTTTGACTCAACATGTATTTATTATCAGTGTCAGTATTCTAGATGTTCAGGATCCAAAGATGAAAATGGCCTACCACTGAGAATATTACAGACAGGGAGATGGATAGACACTGGAGAAGATAAGCTCATGATGATGGGATAACTGTGTGGCTTATCAGATGATAGAGACACCATGCATTCATCATGCCCATGCACTGTGGAGGGTACTCATTCAATCTGAAGATTCAGAGAAAGTCTTCTGAGTTAATGTTATATACTCACCTTTGAAACCTATGAGGTTAAAATGAATTTCAGATGGTAAGTGTGCAAAGGGGAGGGTAATGACTCAGGTTATTTTGTCCATGCTTATCCATGGTGCCACATGACTTCTGTCATCCTCACTCTCCTCTGCTTTCCCCAGTCATATTTTCCTTTTCCACATGTTCTTCTGGTTATCTTCCAGTGTGTTGGCACTAGGAAGTTATTCAGGTAGCTCTTGCTAGTTGTCTTTAAATTTTTAAGAATCGTTAGCTCAGAAACCTATTCATCAAAATGTGGAAGAGAATTCTCAACTCTATCTCTCTGTGTCCCTTCAACAGCCCCCCACCCCTGCCACCAAATGTCCTTTGTTCTCTTCTCCACCAGTATCTGTTTCTCAGCACCTGGTTTTAGATAATGTAGAATCCAAATCTTTTATGAGTTGACCAAGGACTAATTTACAAAATGACTATTCTGAATTTTAAAAGCAGATAATGTCCAGAATCTCTTTAGACTCCAATTTATGAAATTTGGTTATAACCCTTCCCTCTTTTGGTTAAATTGTGGTATAAAATAAATGTGTTAATATATGTAGTTGGTAATATAATAGGCAGCACCTAATCACCTTTATAAAAGAAACTATAAAAGTTATGATAATAAAATAACAATTATAACAATGTTTTGCTTATGAAGAGGCATTTTTTTTTATTCACAGTAACAAGAAAATTGCAAAAATATTGGAGTATGTTTAAAAGTGAAGTCTCCCTTGAAATCACAGGGAAAATATTTCTTCCTCTAAATCTGGACATTGTTTTATTGCTCCCTTTTCTTTGGAGTTCTGACTTTTTCATGAAGAATTATTTGTTTTACTGCCAGTAGCATTTTATTTTAAAAGAGACTGATCAAAACTTGATTTTGAAACAAAAGATTAAGAGCTCATTCATTTGTGCTTGTTTAGATATATAAGGTGAGAGTAAAAACACTGATACTTAAAGACCTTTGACCTTCCACAATAAAAAAGACCACAGAAATAGAAACTACTCTTACTGTTTTGTCTATTTTGCACTGGAATATAAGTTCCATGTGGACAGGCATTTTTGTCTGTTTTATTCCCTGCTTGTAAAACCCACTGTTTGTAACTAGGGGTTGGGCGTTACATAAATAAATTTCCCATGAATTTTACCTTTTCTGTCAAAAATGCGATTTTAATGTATTCATGGAAATCTTTAAAAAATGTATTATAGGTTTTATTAATTTCTTAGAGCACTCCGAATGTTATTTTGCCTACTGACTCAAGGATGCCTTTATGAATAATAATTACTGTGATTCTTAGGTGGGCCACTGAAGCTTGTAGGACCGCCCTTGTGTTAATAACCATGAAGTATTGTGTTGGTGATTTAGAACAGATAAGAAAGAATGTTGTAATGGTTTTTCAATTCCTGCTGGGGTCTTCTGTCATTCTGACTACAATTATCCGGGTAATGGCCTAAGACTAGCCCCCTTTCTCTTATCAAATAATGCAAATGGATTTTTTGGCAGATAGTTACCATTTAGAAGCTTTTGTTTTCAGGTTCAGATAACTGTATTCTGGAATATCGAGATTTCTTGATGCCTGACCTCTAGAGAAACAGGCATATTACAAAATAAGTTATACCATATAGTTGAAGGCAATGTGCTTATGGCAAAATTTTCATCTCCAATGCAGAAGTATTTTTTAGTGTTCTGCATTTGTCCATACTGTTAAAAATGGCATGTTGAAGAGCATATTTACACTTTAGTTGCAATCAAAGCAAAATTCTCAGAAACTTGAATTTAATGCAATAACTGTATTTGTTCTAAAATGTGTACTTATGTTTTAAGGGAGGCTTTGCCTTCCAAATTGTTCTCCTTTTGCTTTTTATTCCATTCAGAAGAATTTAATTTTTAAACATTAGAAAATGTTTCATACAGAGACAGGTCCTACTAACTACTAGAATAACAATAATCTCTTCATTTGTGCTAATTGAGAGAAGTAAAATTTTTTCTCTTTTTGATAACAGTTTTCCAAAATCTATATTACTGTTATCAATTCAGTCCTTTAAAGCTAAAGAATGATAGTGTGGATTAAGATAAACACAAGGAAGTAGTATCTCTGGGTGTTAGGACTGTGGATGTTTTCTTAATATTCACATGGCTTATCTGTATTTTCTACTTTTTAAAAATAATAAGCCTATGTTATTGCATCAATTGTTATCAATAAATACGAGGTCACTTCAAAAAGTTTTTGGGAAGATTCATATTACCTTTTAATTCTTTTTTTGTTTTTTTATACACAGACTTCTTGAAGTACCCACGTAACATGAGTGTAGAATACTGTTAATAATGTTCATTTAAGAGGTAGGCTTTACTCTAGTTTTACAGTGGCTCTAAAGTAGTAAGATGCAAAAAACAAAAAAAAAATGCCCAGACATAACAAGAAAAAGGAACAAGTCAGAGTGAGCCTAAGTAAGGAATTACACATCTGTATAAATATTAAAAATACAGTCTAAGAGAAATCCTAAAAGGCCAGTAGTTACATAGGGAACATGTGTATTTAGGTAGAAGACAGATGGGTAGAAAGGGAGAAAAAGACAAATATGTGCTTACTTGAATTATATATACCTGATTCTTGATCATTCATGAATAGGTTATTAATGGATAATGCTAAATGCCTGGCCAGACTTTTCTAGCCCTGTTCCTAGATTAGGGAGTACAAATTGATTTTCTACTCATCTAGCACAGTTGTCTAGAATAAAACGTAACTGTGCATGTTCAATGCATTTCTAAAGGCATAAGTAGTGTATTAAATAGTCTACAGTACAAGTTCTCTCCTTTTATTTAGTTAATGGAAACTTAATTCTATATAGTAGTTCAGCAGTCAAATTTATTTTATGCTAGGACACTAAGGGAAAAGAAATAAGTACCTGAGTGCAGTCATCACCATTTTTTAGCACCACTTGACCAAAAAGGTCATATATTCCCTAGGAAACAGAATCCATCTGAGCAAGTGATTTTGAATAATTGATTTTTGTAGTCAGCAATATTATAGATATATTTGATGCTGCTATTCATTTTTTTCTCTTATTACTATAAAATTAGCATAGGAAAATATAGGGGTTGATATTTTTGTAACACATGTGTTAATATATCTACAGGGAAAAAGGATCTTTATCTTTATAAGTCACACAACTTTCACTTTCCAGAATTGTATCTACCACATCTGTGGAGCATGGTATAAATATAACAAGAACTTCATTAGAACCTACGTTACCGCTTAAGTCTGTTCATTGCCATGTGATGCTGGTAAGAGCATCTGATATTTATAGTAGCATTGCCAAGTTTTTCTTGATGCCTTTGGTTTTGGCTTTGGCTTTATTTTGATATTATACCCGATTAATTTACCTAACGATGCACATAATAGTTACAATGTATTGCACGTTTAATATGTATCTTGTGTTCTCTCATTTAATTCACTTCTCACAATACCTGAGTTGATTTTATTATTATCCTTATTTTGCTGATGATGAATGAGGGTGTAGAAAAGTCTCCATGCACAGCTGATCAGTGGCAAACTTTGACCTTGATCCCCAAGAAAATCTGTTCTTAACCACTGTGCTATATTTATATTACAGTTGATCCTAAAGTTGAAGTTCGTTAAGACAGAGATCCCTTACTTTTTCACCCTGGGGTAGATTTTTCATGGATACTTGAAATTCTGGTTAACTATGGGCTTGGGTCTCAGGGAATTTAAGTCCACAGTTGAAATTTGGTAGACCACCAGGACAAGCCCTCAGTTACTCTACTTTTCTGACACAATAAGATTTTATAAGTACAGAACACAGATTTTCATGAAGATTCTAAAAAATAAGATGGTAATTATATCTTGAAGATTTCAAAATGGATTTCTTAGATTTAAAAAACCCATGTTTTCAAATCTTGGATTATGATAGCATTGTATGTTCTGCGGTTGGATTATATAAATTAGTTCTAGGCTATCAGGCAACAAGTATTAATACTGAGTGCTTATTTTATTGTTCTACAAACATTTATGTGCAATTACTATATGCCAGGTACTGGATATACAGAGAGGACTATGATGCAGTTCCTTCCTTCTCAAAAAATTGTTATTATCTTTGTCCTCATAGGTAAGACTCGTTTTCTCTTGACCCCATATTTCCTACTTTTCCCATCATGTCTTTGCATTCTTGCAAAGGAAAAATTCCCTATGTTAGTCAGTGTGTCAATTGATCCTGTTTAAAATAGTATAAGGAATAGATCTGTGCACTAAAGAGTGATATCGATTTTCACCAGGGCTGATAATTCTCTTTTCCCCCCTTCTTAGAAAACAAAACCCTCATTGAATGCTGAGTGTACTGGCCAAGCTTGTATTCAGTCCACTAGAGAGGATGGCATCTCAACTAGTCAGTATTCCATCAGATAGCACAAACCCCGGAAGTACTGCTTAAATGTTTTATTGCAGGAAATATCCAAAAGTTGAGAGACAGAGAAGGAGTGGGGGGAGGTTGATTAATTATGAGTCTGTTTATGCGTTTTAAATGTGCAACCAGAATCACCAATAAAACAAAATATTTCTATGTTCTGTTATTTAAAATGAGTCCAAATTAAAGACCGGTTAGTTGTGTTAACCTCAGTCTTAGCCCAAAATACAAAAGTTTAACTGATGTTGATTTATGTTCCACTTCGTATTAAATGATCAAGACTAGAAGGAAACCTAGTTCTGCTTAAATCCTCATAGTTCGAGTTTGGCAGGCTTGCTGCTTAAAAAAAAAGGAGGGGGGGTGGGGAATATTAAGCAAACCAAAACCAAAAACAAAAACAAAAAAATACTGGTTACTCTGAAATAAATACGTATTATATTCTCTTCAAGATTACCTTCTTCTCTATTGCATATTTCATGTTATTGAAACACTGTTACTTAAGAACACAAATTCTATGACATTTTGCTTTTTTAAATGTCAGTTCACTAAAATACAAGTGCTTACGTGAAATAAATTCCAGATCCGAGGCACATATTGAAAGAGTTTATCTCATCATGCTCATATTATATATTTTCTCAATGCAGCAGCTTTGTGGCACCCGCCTAAGGAATGGAAACACCTAGTATAGAGTCACGTGCTACATTGTTCCTCTGGTACTAACTTTGATGAAACCTTACTTGGGCCATTGGAAAGATCTAGAACCAAAAGTGACTTTTCCTGTAGTGATAACATCTTCAAAAGAGTTTCCATGCTGGGTTCCCTTTCTCTCCTTCTCCATTTTGTCCTCTTCCCTCCTCCCTTCCTTTCCAAATCTGAGTAGAAAGGAAAGTACGACACTGTTCATAGTGGCTAGGCGATAATAAAAAATTTTGTTAGCATTCACACACACGCACGTATGTTCATGCTATCTTTTGTAGGTTTCTAGAGATGATTCTTCTATAATCCTCAGTGGGGGAGGGGGGAAAGATCATACATAAATGAATATACAGTACAAACTACAAAATTACGGAAAGCATCATAAGCCTATTCTTTATTATATATTGGGGAGAAAACATGTTTTATGGATTCTAAGATGCACATTTTTTTTCCTATTTTAGTCTTTCTGAAATCCAGATGCATCTTTCAGTCACTGCCTGGCAGC
>NW_007726791.1:463976-465868 GCF_000696425.1 Galeopterus variegatus | reverse complement strand
TCAGTGGGGGAGGGGGGAAAGATCATACATAAATGAATATACAGTACAAACTACAAAATTATGGAAAGCATCATAAGCCTATTCTTTATTATATATTGGGGAGAAAACATGTTTTATGGATTCTAAGATGCACATTTTTTTTCCTATTTTAGTCTTTCTGAAATCCAGATGCATCTTTCAGTCACTGCCTGGCAGCTGTCATGACATAGTTGTCATCGCCTGCACACATGCACCAAAACTTGCAGAATGAGTGTCAGTGGCTTGTAAGAAAATCCCAGAGAAGCTCATTGAGCACAAAATGCTCTTTTTCTAACACTCTTGATGGCATAGAGATTGATACTGTGCGGCAAAGCATGGATTTTGACAACTCAAGGTTGAAAAATATTTCAGAAGAATTATACATTCAAAGTAAAAAAGTTTTAGGACTACTTTAGCCAACTTATTTCACTTTTTGTTTTAATATATTAATGAGTGATATATTAAGAAAATCTAAGTCTAGAATAGCTTATTGAATTAGTCTACGATAAAATTCCTAAGTGATAAAAATGCATTGTCATAACTGGCAGGGTTTTTTTTCCCCTTAATGGCATGTCAAATAAGTGTGTTCATACACTCAAAGAAGTACAGTAGTCATTCCCTCCTCATATAAAGATCTTAATCTTCCGTTCTTCCAATACTAAAAAGCACTGTGATATGATCTGAGAAATAATAATTGCTACTAAACACCAAATGCTAGCAGTTTGCTAACTGGTCCATACATTCATTTTGGAAATATTCATTCAGCCCTTACTATGAGGCAGGCAGTGTTCTAGGAGCTGGAAGTACATCAATATCTTCTCAGGAGAAAAACATACATAAAACAATAAATATTTACATCAGGTGACAAATACTAAGAAGAAAAGTCAAACTAAGTCTAGGTGGAGGGCCAGAGAGTAATGGGGGTTACTATTTTAGGTAGATTATTGAGGGAATGTCTCTCTGAAAGGTGAGAATTAAATAGGGACTTAAAGGAAATAGGGGAGAGGCCAGGCAATGACATTGGGGATGAGCATTTCAGACAGAGGAAACAGCAAATTCAGAGGCCTTGAGGCTGGATTATGTCTCATTGATTCAAGGAACACGGAGGAGACAAGTGTGACTGGGCCTGAATGAGTGAGAGGGAGAGTAAGATTAAAAACAAAAAAGATCTAGCGGTGAGGGCATTTATAGCCCTATACAAGGGCTTTCAGCAGTGTCATGGGATGGGAAGGCTGAGGAAGCTCTGCACTGGAGGAAGAAAATGATCTGGCTCTCACTCCGGCTCTCAACTTCAGGGATGCAAGCTTGGAAGCAGCAAGACTGGGAAGAGGCTGTGGGAGTAAGAGAGAGACGATGGTGTCTTGGACTAGTGTGGAAGTTGTGTTTTCAAATAGAGAGGTGATGTGATCCTAACCATAACATTGAAATTATGAGTAAGCCCAAACAAAAAGGCAACAAAATAAAATGGATTCTGTAAACAGAATGTTAGTTAAGTCCTCATTTTTTGGAAGTATAGGAATGAAATTTACTAGTAATGATAATTTCGTGAAGAAAAACAAGCCTGGCTGAATTGAAGATTTTCTTTCTTCCTCCCTCCCTCCCACCCTCCAACTAACTCACTTACCTTCCTTTTCTCCTCCCTCCCTTCCTTTCTTCCTTCCATAATTTACTAGGCATTGTGGGGTCTGTCAGAAGCTATAAAGTATTATCCCTGGGAGATCTAGTTGAAGAGAGAGAACAGGAGAATTTCTGTAACAGTTCAAAGCATTATGTGATTAAGGATCAAATGTCAGCAAGTTCTTTTAAAGCTGAGAAAAAAGTAGAGATTTCTGTAGATTTGCATATCAGGAAAGGCCCTATGGAAGAGGTAGGAC